>NW_028251920.1:0-68260 GCF_964263255.1 Lissotriton vulgaris
AATCCATGTAGATACATTACATATAATATATATATATATATATATATATATATATATATATATATATATATATATATATATATATATATATATAAACAATTCCCAAGGTTTTGCTATGCAGCAAGAAGTCGCGCACTCAAGGATTTCAGAAGTGTAGTTTTAATCACCGGATATCGCTACGCGTTTCGACACACCAAGGTGTCTTGATCACACGATAACCAACATCCCAATACAACATGTTAAATACACAATGTGGAAACATTTCATAGACATAGAAAAAGTCATCCACCCTCCAACTTTACAGGTCAATACATTGTCGGCCATATTGGAGTGGAGTCACTCGTAAGAACAGCTATGCGATGGTATCTAAAGCCCATGTTAGAATTAAAAGCATTCTAAGATTGAATCAGGGATCGTATTAATACCAAAAATAATCACGTATGCATAGCATTTTAAAGAAAATTGATTAGACAATTAACTAATCGACATTTAAATCATGTTATGAAGAAAACAACGTGACTTCAAGTGAAGTCACACATTTGTCATGGCTAAGCTCAGAGCTTCGCAATTAAACATCTATGCTTTCGGTCTAGTGCCCACTTGATACTCATGGGTGTAATAGTTCGTTACATAAGCCCCGTATAGTGTCATAGCCTCAGAGCTAGTCAATGTGACCTTTATACAAATCATATGAGATGTATATGCTGGCGGTCTAGTGCCCCCCTTATAGTGATTTGTGTAGGAAAATTGAAACAACATGATCGCCGGCAATACTAGAGGACTAGTGCAAAAAAAACGTCAATGGGGGGTAATGGCTCAAAAAATAATGCATGACATACATATGAGGGCGGGACAAGTAATGATTATGTTTCACAAAACGGAGGAAAAAAGTGCCCAAGTGAAAGTCTTATCTTTAAAAGGAGTGAAGTGAATTCTTCCATTCAAGCTTGGAGACGATTGGGGCCGTGGTGAAGTGGTCAGACAAAGTGCAGTTCCCCTTTCTACTCTCCTGGAAGAAAGTTAACAATATAAAATTAAAAAGGTTTAAAACATATACACGGTATACATATTACAATTACAATACGATAACCATGCAAGATACACAGACAACAACTCTGTAAGGTGGAGTATCAGTTAAGACTACAGAAAAACATGAGATTAAGCATAATGTCGTAGCAACACCTATTCATTGTGAAGATGAGTTGCTAATTCTTCATCCATGTTGTGGCCTCCTGGGGCCCTAGTCTCGAGCTCCATGATCCAACGTGACTCTCTCTTTCTAAGAGCCAGTTCTCTGTTGCCACCCCTTCTGCCTATATTCACTTGTTCTATAGCATAGTATCTTAGCAAGGAATTGTTGGAATTATGGACTTCTTGGAAATGTCTAGCTATGGGGTATTTGGCATCCTTATTGGTAATAGCTCTGAGATGTTCTTGAACACGTTTTTTGGCCATGCATGTGGTGCTACCCACATATTTGATATTGCAGGGACATTCCAGGATGTACACAACAAAGTTGGTGTTACATGTAAGAAACTGCTTAATCTTTCTACGTATTTGGGAGCCTGGGACTTCTATTTCTTTGACCATGACACTTGCCGCACATGCTCGACAGTGTCCACAGGGGTAGAAACCTTTAAGCCCTTGGATATGTTGTTTTTTGGTCTCAGATATGTCACTCTTAACCAAAATATCTCTGAGATTTCTGCCTCTTCTATATGTTATGTGTGGTCTCTCAGTGATTTGTGGGCCTATGATATTGTCTGCTTGTAAGATTTTCCAGTTATCATTGATGATTTTTTTAACCTTGTTGGACTGGTCATGGAAGGTGGTGATGAGTCTAGTATCAGAAATTGCAGGCTCATTTTTAGCTTTAGGTATCAGTGTGCCGGATCTCTCAATTTCACTTACTTTTTTAACGGCTTTGTTAAGTACCCATTCAGGGTAGCCACGTTCTCTGAATCTAGTAAGCATGGTTTCTTGCTCTTTAATGAAACCTTCCTGATCGCTGCAATTTCTTCTTGCTCTTAGGAGCTCACCAAAAGGTATGCTCCATTTTAACGGGTCAGGGTGGGCGCTGAGGGCATGAAGTAGGCTGTTCCCTGAAGTGTCTTTTCTATGAAGTTTAGAAATGAGCTGACCATTGATGACTTCTATAGTGGTATCAAGGAATTCGACACTTTTGTTACTGATGTTAAAAGTTAGAGATATATTGTAGCTGTTTAAGTTAAGTTTACCAATAAATTCAACAGCTTCATCTTCAGTACCCTGCCATATGATGAACAAGTCATCAATGTACCTTATCCATGTTTGAACTTTGGTAAAGTATGGCTCAAGATCTTTATCTTCCCTAAGCTCCTCCTCCCACTTTCCTAGGAAAAGATTGGCAAAGTTTGGGGAAAATGCCGAGCCCATGGCCGCACCTCTAGTTTGTTTGTAGATGGACCCATCAAAAAGAAAAATATTGTTTTTCAAACACAGTTTCATCATATTAACAAGCATGCATGTGTGGTCTCTGTAGCCAATTTCTCTTTGTTTCAGGAAATAATAGCAAGCCTCCATACCCTGGACATGGTCAATTATGGTGTAAAGGGCATTTACATCCATCGTGATGAGTAATGCCCCTTCCACCCAAACAGTGTTTTCGATTTTGTTAAGGAAATCGGTGGTGTCCCTGGTGTAGGAAGGTAGGAGGAAAACATATTCTCGTAGGAAGTGATCAATGTAGACTGATAAGTTTTCATTGACACTCCCTATGGAAGAAATAATGGGTCTGCCCGGAGGTTGATTGATGCTTTTGTGAACCTTCGGGAGAAGGTAAAAGATCGGCATTTTGGGGTAGTCTTTTTTGAGAAAACAGAATTCCTGCCAAGACAGGAGTCCCTCATTTCTCCACTCCAGTAAGCTATCCCAAGTTTCTGTGATGCTACAATTGTATTCATCAGAGTTAGACTTGCAATAGAATCCGCTACTTTCAAGTTGTTTAAGAGCTTCAGTAATGTACAAGTCCCTGCCCCACAAGACAATGTTGCCACCTTTGTCAGAAGGCCTCAAGATAATACCTTTGTCATCAGCTAGTGAGAAAATAAAATCCATCTGTTCTTTAGACAGATTGAAGTTTCTCACCCATACTTTGTTTTGTTTATGTTTCAATTTGATAAGTTCTCTGGTAACTACCTCATGGAAAGTATCGATTGCATCATGAGGTAAAATGGGATAGAATATAGATTTGGGTTTAAAAGAGGTACAAGCCGCCCTGTCAGTTCTTGTCTCCCTAACTCCCATTATGGAACTATTTGGCTGGCTATCACTGGACAACCCCGCCAAGGAGTATACATCTTGGAGGATGTCTGTGTCACCTATAGTTACTTCAGGTAAAGTTTCCTCAAACACAATTTCTGGTGTTACTCTATCTGGTCTCATTGAGTGCCATTTTTTTAGTTTCATTTTGCGGACAAATTTAAACATGTCCACTCTAGTCCCGGCATAATCAAATAATTCTGTAGGGCAAAAAGTTAGTCCCAGACATAGGGTTCGTTTTTCTTTAAGAGTTAGAGATCTAGATGATAAATTGATTATAGTTTTGTTTACCATAGCGTCATCCATGATTATCTCCTTCTTCTGTAGCCACCTCTTTTGTTTCCCACTGGCTTTTTGCTGTTTTCTTCGTCTCTGCTGGAGCTTGATGCGTCTCTGGCGTGATCTCCCCGTCCTCTTGCTTGTCCCCTTGGTCTTCCTCTTGTTGTTCTTTTCTGGAAGGTTTGTTGCTGGGTTGTTTCCGTTTCCTTCTTGCGCCGGGTCCTGAGCACTCTGAACTCGTCTAAAAAACTCGCCGGTTTTTTAGTAACTTCTATTTCTGACAGGGTACTTGTAGTTTTCTTTGATGCATCAGATTCCGATCCACTGGCGCTGCTCACTGTTACACTATCAGCTCTGGCTTCCGCATTGTCTGATGTTTGTAGTTGTTGAGCAGGTTGTTTATATAAGTAATCATATTTTGGGCTATAAGTAAGGATCCTCCCACTATCGTAGTCCCCACAGTCTCTGTGTAATTTGCGCTGCTTGCGATATTTGATATCATCCTCATGGTTTTTTAGTCGGCCTTTGAGTTCATCCATGAATTTGTTAATTATATCTTGGTCCCTGGTGTTGTTTTTGAATTCTTCCTCTAGTTCTTTGATTTGTTTTAAGATATCTTCACGATCTTCCCATGCATATTTAATCAATATGCAAAGCATGTTTTTACTGCTGGCCGCTGAATTTTGTGCCCATTCCTCAAGCATTTTAGTGTTGGGTGACTCATGGGATGGTGTTATATAAATCCTAAGACCACGGGGTACCATTTCCTTTTCAACGTAGTCTTGTAAGGAAGTCGCTTCCCACCACCTTGCGCTTTCTTGTTTTTTAAGTTTTTCATATTTTCTTAGTTGCGTGTTTAGGGGATTACTTGTGGGTCTTTCCATTACTACCACCCCTGCTACCCCTTTGCCTGGTGCTCTGGCAAACAGGGCTACTGCCTCTTTACGTCTTTCTCCATCTTCCTCCATTCTGTAGTCTTATAACTCCAGTAGGTCGAATGAACTGGACTTGCACGGTGAACAACGCTTGGCACTGATGGTATTTGTCCGGTGCAAGAAACGGAAAAGCTTACCGTTTCAAGAAAATAGTGTTCGAAAAAAGTTTTTGCACTGAAATCCTCCCGCTTAAATAAGCAGTTCCTGATGCCGCTAATGTTTTTTCCGGAGAGCACACTAGAAGAATGACGGAAAGTTGAGTCCAAATCGGGACTACAGTTCGTAATCAGAGATTCTAGTTCCGTCTTCCAACCCTCACTCAACCGGGGCAGCACACTCTCTACGCGCACCGCCGGCCTCAGAGGGGAACCGACACGGAAATGCCGGCTCTCCCCTTGACACAGCGGGAAACACAGAAAGGCTTACCCGTCCGGGAGTTGAAGGCGGTGCTATTCCGGGATGAGTTTCACGTTGCAGTCGATGGTGTTCTCAGCGGCCGGCACTGGGTCCCTCCATAACATAATCCAAAGCACACAGGGTTCTGCTGGGACCTCCTCCCGTAGTCAGGTGGCGCGAAGATTCGGCAAACCCTCCGCCGAAATTTTCAATAAACAATTCCCAAGGTTTTGCTATGCAGCAAGAAGTCGCGCACTCAAGGATTTCAGAAGTGTAGTTTTAATCACCGGATATCGCTACGCGTTTCGACACACCAAGGTGTCTTGATCACACGATAACCAACATCCCAATACAATATGTTAAATACACAATGTGGAAACATTTCATAGACATAGAAAAAGTCATCCACCCTCCAACTTTACAGGTCAATACATTGTCGGCCATATTGGAGTGGAGTCACTCGTAAGAACAGCTATGCGATGGTATCTAAAGCCCATGTTAGAATTAAAAGCATTCTAAGATTGAATCAGGGATCGTATTAATACCAAAAATAATCACGTATGCATAGCATTTTAAAGAAAATTGATTAGACAATTAACTAATCGACATTTAAATCATGTTATGAAGAAAACAACGTGACTTCAAGTGAAGTCACACATTTGTCATGGCTAAGCTCAGAGCTTCGCAATTAAACAAGACCGAAAGCATAGATGTTTAATTGCGAAGCTCTGAGCTTAGCCATGACAAATGTGTGACTTCACTTGAAGTCACGTTGTTTTCTTCATAACATGATTTAAATGTCGATTAGTTAATTGTCTAATCAATTTTCTTTAAAATGCTATGCATACGTGATTATTTTTGGTATTAATACGATCCCTGATTCAATCTTAGAATGCTTTTAATTCTAACATGGGCTTTAGATACCATCGCATAGCTGTTCTTACGAGTGACTCCACTCCAATATGGCCGACAATGTATTGACCTGTAAAGTTGGAGGGTGGATGACTTTTTCTATGTCTATGAAATGTTTCCACATTGTGTATTTAACATATTGTATTGGGATGTTGGTTATCGTGTGATCAAGACACCTTGGTGTGTCGAAACGCGTAGCGATATCCGGTGATTAAAACTACACTTCTGAAATCCTTGAGTGCGCGACTTCTTGCTGCATAGCAAAACCTTGGGAATTGTTTATTGAAAATTTCGGCGGAGGGTTTGCCGAATCTTCGCGCCACCTGACTACGGGAGGAGGTCCCAGCAGAACCCTGTGTGCTTTGAATATATATATATATATATATATATATATATATATATATATATATATATATATATATATATATATATATATATATTCACTGAAAAAACCATAGGTTATAGACCATATATAGTTAGGGATTAGCATTTAAAAAACCTTATTTTATTTGCACAAAACCATTGAAATTCCATATATAGTTAGTTGCACTAACTATATATCGCGGACCCGCAATCCACTGCTAATGATGTCACATATTACATCATTCATGACATGGTCAGTGACATCACTGATAACATCACTGATGACATCTCAAATGACATCACTGATGACATCACTGATGACAGCACCCAGTGACTGTATGTTTCTGTAAAGTTAAAATATGTCTTACATATTGAAGAATGAGTGGATGTATAAGTGTCTGGATGAAGGATTTAGTAGGTGCATGACTGACTGTATGAGAG
The DNA here is from genome assembly GCF_964263255.1 of Lissotriton vulgaris. Lineage (NCBI taxonomy): Eukaryota > Metazoa > Chordata > Amphibia > Caudata > Salamandridae > Lissotriton > Lissotriton vulgaris. Next base: position 6,627 of record NW_028251920.1, read on the forward strand.
AATGATTAAATGTGTCTCACTGAGTGCATGGGTTAGTGATTAAAGTGTCTTAATTTGGCAATTCTTATTTATGTTGTTCTGTAAACTGCTGCATGTTTAAATCAGTAGCTATATCAGAAACTATATGAATTATTGAATGGTTGCCCAAGTATTTGTATGGGAGACTGAGTATGTGTGTGGGTGGCTGGGAGGTGTATAAATCTGTGCATAGATGTGTGAGCAGTTGATTCCCTAGGTGTATGGGTTCAAAAGTGCATGTAGAAACAGCTGTATGGACAGTTGACTGTGTGCATGAGTATATTGGTGAGTGAATGGATATCTCAGTGCTACATGTCAAAGTAAGTACATATGTAAAACACACTCCATGTGAGAGTTGACATATATAAATAACTGAACATAAGAGCCAGTGAATGTGAGAGTGGCTGTATGAATCATTGTGAACTTGTATCAAGGATTGTATAAGAGAGTAAATATGTGTTAGTATATATTTGAATAAGTAAGGTGTGTATAACTGTATAGTTGAGGAAATGGAGATGTGATTGATTCTTTGCATGACTGACTAGGTGTGTGAGTAACTCCATGGATGTGTGACAGTCTGTGAGTGCCTGTTTACACTGAGTGTATCTAAGGTTATATTAGAGTCTGAAGATGTATTATCACATAAATGATATCATCAGTGATGTAATCAGTAATGTCAAATGAGATGTCAGTGATGTCATCAGTGATGTCATTTGAGATGTCATCAGTGATGTCATCAGTGATGTCATTTGAGATGTCATCAGTGATGTTATCAGTGATATCACTGACCATGTCATGAATGATGTAATATGTGACATCATTAGCAGTGGATTGCGGGTCCACGATATATAGTTAGTGCAACTAACTATATATGGAATTTCAATGGTTTTGTGCAAATAAAATAAGGTTTTTTAAATGCTAATCCCTAACTATATATGGTCTATAACCTATGGTTTTTTCAGTGAATTTTCAAGGTTTTGTAAATGCAAATTCCTAACTATATATGGTCTATAACCTATGGTTTTTTCTGTGAATTTCATTGGTTTTTTAAAAGCTAATATCTATAGCTGTAAAATATAATCTTTATTAAGTGACGTATCACGTAGCCCGTGAGACGCCTCATGATGCATCGCATAACAGTGACGTATCGTCTCTGCAGCGCAAACCAAACCCAAAACGTAAGCGCGCCAGAACACGCTTAAAGATATATATATATTTTTTTAACCTTAATTAGACAAAATCCACACATGCACATATCACAAACGTTCAAAAAACACAATATGTCGGACTCCCGTTACGCTGCCGGTTAGCTGCCCAGTTAACGTACCAGGAAGCACCTTTACCACGAAAAATCGCAATTTTTTTTTCTTTTGCCCCGCAGGGAACTTTAATAGCCCCCTCATCAATCCTAGGGGTTCAGAAGGGGTCTGCCTTACCCCTTTCATTCATTTAAACCTTTTTTTTTTTCCACCTCTTGTCTCTCGATCCCACAGAGAGACAAGATGGCGGCCGCTCCAGACTGTTTACAATGATAACAGCCAATCAGCTTCTCCTCAGACTCCCGTTACACTGCCGGTTAGCTTCCCGGTTAGCTGCCCGGTTAGCGGCCCGGTTCGCGTACCAAGACGCGTCTCTACGCGAAAAAATCCGATTTTTTTTTATTTATTTTTTTGGCCCCGCGTGGCTTTATAATATCCCCCTCATCAATCCTAGGCAGTCAGAAGGGGTCTACCTTGCCCTCTTTCCTTCATTTCCCCCTTTGTTTTGGCCTCCTCTTGTCTCTCGATCCTACCGAGAGACAAGATGGCGGCCGCTCCGGAATGTTTACAATGTTGACAGCCAATCAGCTACTCCTCAGACTCCCGTTACACTGCCGGTTAGCTTCCCGGTTAGCTGCCCGGTTAGCTGCCCGGTTAGCTGCCCGGTTTGCGTACCGGGGCGCGCCTCTACGGCAAAAAAATCGGATTTTTTTTTTTGGGGCCCCGCGTGGCTCTATAATATCCCCCTCATCAATCCTAGGGGGTCAGAAGGGGTCTACCTTGCCCCCTTTCCTTCATTTCCCCCTTTGTTTTGGCATCCTCTTGTCTCTCGATCCTACCGAGAGACAAGATGGCGGCCGCTCCGGACTGTTTAGAATGTTTACAGACATCGGAGAGCCAATCAGCTTTGTATCGCAAAGTTCCGTTACGCGAAAAGTACGCGAACCGGAGCGCTGCCCGGAGCGCTGTTACAGATATATATCTTATTTGAAACGTTAATTTCTCAAAATCCACTGAAGCACATATATTGAGACCTAGCAAAGGCACATCGGGCTAACAGTCCCTACAATTTTGCCAAGTTTCGTGCAAATCCATTCAGCCGTTCGAGCTAAAAGTGAGGCCAACCGCCCTATGGAAAACTCAATGTTAAAAATGCGTTTTGGGACCCCCCTTTTTTCTCGGCCCCCCCTTGACGACCCCCCCCCCCAAATTTTCAGGGGCTGCTCAGAAACAAAATGTGCCATTTTCCTGAAAATTTCAGCCAATTCCGTCCACAAACGCCAAAGTTATTAGACATAGAATTTTCAAAAGTTCCATAGAGAAAAAATCCTAACTATATAGAGACAAGATGGCGGCCGCTCCGGACTGTTTACAATGTTGACAGCCAATCAGCTACTCCTCAGACTCCCGTTACACTGCCGGTTAGCTTCCCGGTTAGCTGCCCGGTTAGCTGCCCGGTTAGCTGCCCGGTTCGCGTACCGGGGCGCGCCTCTACGGCGAAAAAATCGGATTTTTTTTTTTTTGGGCCCCGCGTGGCTCTATAATATCCCCCTCATCAATCCTAGGGGGTCAGAAGGGGTCTACCTTGCCCCCTTTCCTTCATTTCCCCCTTTGTTTTGGCCTCCTCTTGTCTCTCGATCCTACCGAGAGACAAGATGGCGGCCGCTCCGGACTGTTTAGAATGTTGACAGACACCGGAGAGCCAATCAGCTTCGCAACGCAAAGTTCCGTTACGCGAAAAGTACGCGAAAAGTACGCGAAAAGTACGCGAACCGGAGCGCTGCCCGGAGCGCTGTTACAGATATATATCTTGTTTTAAACGTTAATTTCTCAAAAACCACTGGAGCACATATATTGAGACCCAGCAAAGGCACATCGGGCTAACAGTCCCTACAATTTTGCCAAGTTTGGTGGAAATCCATTCAGCCGTTCGGGCTAAAAGTGAGGCCAACCGCCCTATGGAAATTAACATGGGAAAAACGCGTTTTGGGACCCCCCTTTTTTCTCGGCCCCCCCTTGACGACCCCCCCCAAATTTTCAGGGGCTGCTCAGAAACAAAATGTGCCATTTTCCTGAAAATTTCAGCCGATTCCGTCCACAAACGCCAAAGTTATTAGACATAGAATTTTCAAAAGTTCCATAGAGAAAAAATCCTAACTATATATACCTACTGGCTATCGCCAGTAGGTAATATATATATATATATATATATATATATATATATATATATATATATATTACCTACTGGCGGTCACCAGTAGGTAGTTATAGTTAGGATTTTTTTCAATGTTAAATCTCAAAATTCTATTTGGAATAACTTTGGCACCGGTCGACGAATCTGCCTGAAAATTTCCTGAAAATGGCCTCGTGGCGCCCCGGTCCTTCCCTGAAAGTTTGGGGGGGATTCGTCAAGCGGGGGCTGAGATAAAAGGGGGGTCCCAAAACGCGTTTTTCCCATGTTAATTTCCATAGGGCGGTCGATTTCACTTTTAGCCCGAACGGCTGAATGGATTTACACCAAACTTGGCAAAATTGTAGGGACTGGTAGCCCGATGTGCCTTTGCTATGTCTCAAGATATGTGCTGCAGTGGATTTTGAGTAATTTAGGTTCAAAAAAATATATATATCTATAGGCGCTCTCCGGTGCGCGCACCGGAGAGCGCTCCAGGCGCGACACGCGACTTGCGCGCAGAAAGCTGATTGGCTCTTGGGTGTCTGTAAACATTCTAAACAGTCTGGAGCGGCCGCCATCTTGTGTCTCGGTAAAATCGAGACACAAGGGGTTTGAGAAAAAAAGGGGCAAATGACCATAAGGGGGAAGAGTAGACCCCCTCTGACCCCCTAGGTTTGATGTAGGGGCTAAAATAGGGTCCTGCAGGGCATTAAATTTTTTTTTTTTTTTTCGTTTTACGCGGGGGAAGCGCATGGTACGCGCACCGGTGAAGCACGGGGAAAATCCAGGACCATATTTATAAAGGCCTTGCGCTGCTAGTTTTGCGCCTCCTGTGCGTCAATTTTTGTGACGCACCAGCGTAGTAAAAAAATGCGCATTGTTATGCAATATTTAAAAAGTGACGCATCTATCTAGATGCGTCACTTTTTAAATATAGTGCAATGAGGCACATTTTTTTACACTGGTGTTGTGATGCGTCACTTTTCTGTGCGCACTCCTTATGACATTCCAGATGTGTCATATTTAATGTATGACGAATCATGTTGCAAGGAGTTACAGATACATCAGTATTTCTGACATATCTGCAAACATAAAAGTGATGCGAGGCAGGCGCAAGATTTTGATGCAACAGCATCCTAAAAGTGACGCAGAGAAATCTTATAGATTTCAGTACGTCATTATTACCAAGCTTTTTGCGGGGGAATGCCCCCTTTGCATACATTATACCTGACGCAGATATAATGTGGCGCAGACTTTTAAAAAGTGACTCATGTACCTAGATGCGTCACTTTTTAAAAATAGCGTCAGGTATAATGCATGCAGAGGGGGTGTTCCCCTGCAAAAAGCTTGGTAATAATGACACAGTGCGTCACTTTTAGGATGCTGTTGCGCCAAAATCTTGCGCCTGCTTCACAGCAAACCTTTCACATGGTGTTTTTTCCATGTGAAAGGACACATTACTGGAGTTGCGTCACTTTTGTGACGCACTCCAGCAATGTGTTACTTTTGTGTTTACAGATACGTCAGAAATACTGCCATATCTGTAACTTCTTGCGAATTGATTAGTCATATATTAAATATGACATATCTGGAATGTCATAAGGAGTGCGTACAGAAAAGGGACGCATCGCTGTTTTCACGTAGCGATGCGTCACTTTTCAGAAATGAGGCCTCCAGTTTATTCACTGTGTCATAACTTTCTTTTCTAACACTCACCTTCTTTCATTCCTCCTACTTCACTTCCTTTCACCTCTCATACCTTTCTGTTCTTTCTTACTCATTCTCCTTTCAATTATCAATGCACTATATTTCACTTACTCTTCATTTTTTTAAGAATATAGCTCTTTGATGAGAATTGGAGGTAGTTCTGAAAAGAACTTTTGGTTTTCTTCTTTTAACTGAACAGGAACAAAAACAGGGAATGGAAACTGCTCAACAGGAGCAAAAAGAAAAGAAAAAAATTAGGGGTGGGAAGGGCAGCGATGGTTCTCCAATGCTCGAACCATGAGCAGGACACTTTGCTCCCCATAGGTGAGGAGTTGATTGCAGTATCTGCATCTGACGACCCCATGGTTAAATGCAGGTTGAATGTTTGCCACCTGCTCCTGCGACTGCTCTCTCCCAGAAGAAGTTGCTCCTCCTGTTGATGTAGAGGCCCCATCTCTGGGAACCTCTTGTGCCAGAGCCCTGACACTTTCCCGGGCAAAATTCTGGGGGTGCCTCCTCTCCACATGGCGAATCATGGTGAAGTTGCCAAAAGAATACTTTTTTTGGGGGTTACCCCGTGACAGGACCTGTTTGCAGATCCTGCACTCTACTTTTGGTGCATTCACCTTTTTCTGGTCTGGTGGAAACTTAAAAAATTTCCAGATGAAATGTTCTTTGACCTTCGGCTGAGGAGGCTCTTCATCAATGAAATCATTGGAGTCATCTTCACTGCTGGATGGTCTGGCAGCCATGGTTATCCAAAAAATAAGCAAGAGCAAAAAGGCAGGTCTTTCAGTCACAAAAGTGAAAGAAGAAGTGAAGGAAATGGGTGGGGATTTCATTCATTGTAAAAAAAAACTGTTAGCAACCAATGAAAAGTGTTATTTTAGGGTCACATGACCCGACGCGTTTACGCTGCGCGCTCCGGAGCACTTCCGGTGCGCTTACGCAGCGCGATCGTAGGCGCTTCCGGGGCGCAAACGTGGCGCGATCGTAGGCGCTTTTGCGTGCGTTTACGCGCCGCGAACGTAGGCGCTTCCGAGGGCACTTACGTTGCGCGCCGAAGTGACGTCATCAAACTTTTACAGAAATGCATAATCATTTTCTTTATTAAAAAAAAAAAAAATTATTTGTATGGTACGAAATGTTTTGCATTATTATTAACTTTTCATTCATATTTTTTTTCACGAACGACAGTTGCGCTCTGGGTGCGCTTTCAGATGAGCACACGGAAAAGCTTACAGGAGAGCTTAGCTGAAAGCTTCCCGGAGCGCGCACCCAGAGCGCAAAAGAAAAAAAAATATTAAAAAAATTAATACTTTTAAAAAAACAGCAAATTGTAAAAAAAAAACTTTAGAAACTCGATATACAAAGGAATTAGCATTTAAAAAACCTATGAAATTCACTGAAAAAACCATAGGTTTCACACCAGTTATAGTTAGGAATTAGCATTTAAAAAACCTATTAAATTCACTGACAAAACCATAGGTTTCACACCAGTTATAGTTAGCTGGAAATTTTACTGATATAAAACCATTGAAATTCCCACGTTATAGTTAGTCGGACTCACTATAACTTGCGCGTGTAATGCACTGCTGATGACATCACATATTACATCACTCATGACATGGTCAGTGACATCACTCATGACATCACTGATGACACCATCCTTGTGACACAGTGACAGACCTCCTCTCAGTGTAAAGTAACCCTTCAGACACATATTCAAAAATAGAAACTGAAATTTTTAAAAAATGGAGATACCTATATCAGTTACAACAAGCAATTCTGTAATTCCACTATCTATATACACATCCACTCATTCACCAACAGTTCTATATAGTCACTCATACATATACTCACTCATCATATGTAGTGATACACCTATACATCCTGTTACACACCGACAGTCATCAAAAAGTAACTCACACACATACTGACACATGCAAATAAACTATTGAAGATCCATTTATTTGCATATAGAGTTATACACACACTTCCACCTTACTTCTATTGAAAATTACACATATTTATTCTCTTAAACAATCACTTATAGAAACACATACTTATTTAAACAGGAAATCTTACAATCTTTTACTCTCACATATACTCACTTATATACATCAATATTCATATATACTAGATTAAAACATATGTAGTTACTGATAAAGACACTAGTGAGACAGTCATTCACTCACTAACAAACACATATAGACACTCATCCACCCATACAGTCCTGTACATATGCTGTCTTCAAAACACATACAAACAAAGAGTCAGTCACTCATGCATCTATGTGCTAAGTAATACCCCCACCAAACCATATAGACACTCATACTGATACTAATAAAAATATCAAATAACCCATATACATACGCATGTAGCTACTTATCAACACATGTAGCCACTTATACACAAAGTGAAACACTAATATATGTATTTAAATTATTTAAACATAACTCACTAATATTTATTTTTCAGAAAGACACATATTCACTGGATGGTGTCATCAGTGATGTCATGAGTGATGTCACTGACCATGTCATGAGTGATGTAATATGTGATGTCATCAGCAGTGCATTACACGCGCAAGTTATAGTGAGTCCGACTAACTATAACGTGGGAATTTCAATGGTTTTATATCAGTAAAATTTCCAGCTAACTATAACTGGTGTGAAACCTATGGTTTTGTCAGTGAATTTAATAGGTTTTTTAAATGCTAATTCCTAACTATAACTGGTGTGAAACCTATGGTTTTTTCAGTGAATATATATATATATATATATATATATATATATATATATATATATATATATATATATATATATATATATATATCTATCTAAGCTTTCCTCTCCCTCACCTTTGAAGAAGACACAGCACTAGCGGGAGGAGGGTTCAGATTCTTTATTTCACCCTCAGAGAACCAGACGCGTTTCGGCTACTGCCTTTGTCGATGGTACATTGGCGCACCATTTTTTTGTTTTTTAAATACCCATCACGTGTGTGTCATAGAGGTAAACAAAGGACTGTTACATAGTTGCCATCTTGTAATGGTTTTTCGTGACAATGTATACATCGTGCCCTGAATGGGCATTACCGTCTATTTACATACATATCTGATTGTAGACCAGTTACCATGGACATCTGTTGGTCTCATTGCAAATTACATGTAGCTGTATATCGGCATAAATTATATTTCAACAACCTTAATATTTCGTGCATTCGTTGATCACATGCGATGTTTACAAGCTGTTAAGACATTGTAAGCAGATTTCTTATATGGGCTATTCTTCCACTTTCATCAAGCCTGCTTATGATACGCCTGGTTATTTAGCCCTGGATGGGCATTTGCAATTATTTCAAATCATCATACATTGTCAAATTTAGAAGGCAACTATACAGTGGGTTTTTATGGAGTATAAGATGTCTAAGAGAGGTGACCAAGAGAGTGAAGCCCATTCAGGGCGAAATGTCAGATAATGGTATAGTTGCCTTCTAAATTTGACAATGTATGATGATTTGAAATAATTGCAAATGCCCATCCAGGGCTAAATAAACAGGCGTATTATTTGGCCCTTATTTATGATTGCCTTGTGCAGCTGGTGCATCACTTTAAACATGGGAAATAAGTGACGCTCTTGTGGCGCAAGGCCTTCATAAATAAGGCCCTGAGTTTGTTTGCTGTTGGTTTGTTTTTTGCTTTTTGATAATGCTTGCTATGAACATTTGCAAGATAGAGGATTTGTATTTTGGGAAACAGTGAGGTTTCAAAAGTGATATTGAGTGGTTGTACATAGGTTCTGAGCAGTTTATCTAAAATGTTATTTAAAAAACGATTTTGGGTGCAAATGAATGGTATTTTCATTTGGCCCTTACTTATGATTGCCTTGTGCAGCCAGTGCATCACTTTAAACATGGGAAATAAGTGACGCTCTTGTGGAGCAAGCCCTGAGTTTGTTGGCTGTTGATTTGTTTTTTGCTTTTTGATAATACATATTATGAACATTTGCAAGATAGAGGATTTGTATTTTGGGAAACAGTGAGGTTTCAAAAGTGATATTGAGTGGTTGTACATAGGTTCTGCGCAGTTTTTCTAAAATGGTATTCAAAAAACGATTTTGGGTGCAAATGAATGGTATTTTCATTTGGCCCTTATTTATGATTGCCTTGTGCAGCCGGAGCATCACTTTAAACATGGGAAATAAGTGACGCTCTTGTGGCGCAAGGCCTTCATAAATAAGGCCCTGATTTTTTTTGTTGTTGGTTTGTGTCTTGCTTTTTGATAATACTTGCTATGAACATTTGCAAAATAGAGGATTTGTATTTTGGGAAACAGTGAGGTTTCAAAAGTGATAATCAGTGGTTGTACATAGGTTCTGCGCAGTTTTTCTAAAATGTTATTCAAAAAATGATTTTGGGTGCAAATTAATGGTATTTTCATTTGGCCCTTATTTATGATTGCCTTGTGCAGCCGGTGCATCACTTTAAACATGGGAAATAAGTGACGCTCTTGTGGCGCAAGGCCTTCATAAATAAGGTCCTGAGTTTTTGTTGTTGTTGGTTTGTGTCTTGCTTTTTGATAATGCTTGATATCAACATTTGCAAGATAGAGGATTTGTATTTTGTGAAATATTGAGGGTTCATTAGTGAAAATGAGTGCTTGTACATAGGATCTTTGCTGTGTTTCTAAGATGTTATTCCAAAAACGATTTTGGGTGCAAATCAATGGTATTTTCATTTGGCCTTTATTTATGATTGCCTTGTGCAGCCGGTGCATCACTTTAAACATGGGAAATAAGTGATGCTCTTGTGGCCCAAGTTCTTCATAAATAAGGCCCTGAGTTTGTTGGCTGTTGATTTGTTTTTTGCTTTTGATAATACTTATTATGAACATTTGCAAGATAGAGGATTTCTATTTTGTGAAATAGTGAGGGTTCAGTAGTAAAATTGAGTGCTTGTATATAGGATCTTTGCTGTGTTTCTAAAATGTTATTCAAAAAACGATTTTGGGTGCAAATCAATGGTATTTTCATTTGGCCTTTATTTATGATTGCCTTGTGCAGCCGGTGCATCATTTTAAACATGGGAAATAAGTGACGCTCTTGTGGCACAAGGCCTTCATAAATAAGGCCCTGAGTTTGTTTCCTGTTGGTTTTTTTTTGCTTTTTGATAATACTTGCTATCAACATTTGCAAGATAAAGGATTTGTATTTTGGGAAACAGTGAGGTTCCCAAAGTGATATTGAGTGGTTGTACATAGGTTCTGTGCAGTGTTTCTTAAATGTTATTCAAAAAACGATTTTTGGGGAAAATCAATGGTATTTACATTTGGTCCTTATTTATGACTGCCTTGTGGCACCGGTGTGTCTCTTTTAACATGGGATGCACTGGTGACGCAAGGCCTTCATAAATAAGGCCCTGAGTTGCTGTGGTATAAACTTTAATATGTTGCAAATTAGTGTTTATATTGTTTTCTTTTTGTCATTACTTTGTTGTTTGCTAATAGTGGTCTTTTATGTGTTATTTTTTTCAGAACCACAGATTGAAATCAACATTTTAAAAGCAAGCAAAAAGGCCATCAAAGCAAAGGAATAGAAAATATACCATACGTAAAAAATCAAAATCATCAAAGGAAATACAAGAATCTTCTACAACAAGTACTTCAAAAAACACCAGAAAAGCTCCTGGTAAGACAATTAAGTCTTTTCTTCACAATTTATGTAGATCAAAAAGTAATGGTAATGGTCATAAGCAGATCCAGAAGCAGACAACAAATTTAAAAAGGAAGGAGAGGCCCTCAAAAAATGTCTCTATTGGATCAGGAGATAAGACTATGGATAGAAATAGAAGGTTAAATCAATTTAGGGACATTCGTAGACGAATGTTTCGCAATAGGGTAGTTTTAAATTTGCTAAAAAATGAAAAGAAAGGTAAACAGAGAGCTGCTTTTTACAAGAAAAGGAAAAGTGTAGAGAAGATTGTTGATCAGGCTTTTGAATTTAAGAAAAAATTATTTATTTTAGTAATCAATAGAATTAGAATACTTAATAAGGCAATTGATGTTTTCAAATCGAACAGTAGATGGAAAAGAATTATTAATCGGACTAATTTTTGTGAAGTATTTTCTGGAGAATGGATGCATAGTTCAAGTTCTGAGCCATTTTTTGATGAGGAGAGTTACTTTCAGGAAAATGATTTGGTGCATGCAGTTGACACCAGTGGTCGAGCATATGAGGTGAAAGACGGTTGTCCGATGGAAAAAGAGAAACTTATATCTAGAGATGCAGAAGAGGTGTTAGGTGATGAAGTTTTAGGGAGATGTACTAAGCGTCCAGTGTACACATGGAAATGCAGTAGTATTTGTAGTGTGCGACAGGATTCAATCGATTTGCTCCGAAATTTCTTACGTACATATAGTAAGAAAAGTCTAAAACAAAAAATGAAGACCTTGCAAGAGTTAGATCCTTGCAGAGTGAGAGAAAGCACAGGTTTGCATGGGCATTCACTGTCTTGTCTTTCTAGAAAAGTATGTCAGAGTGTTTTTCATCATTTTAGGATGTTAGCAGTGCATCATAATAAGGTGAGGAAATTAGTGAGAAGGTTGTATCATGCAAAAAGTCCAGCACTTAAGCTTAAACAGTTAAACAGTGCTCTTTTGCATGGATCTGAAGTGGATGTGAAGACTATTTGTGAAGAAATTGAGTTTTGTTATTTTGGGAACAAAGAGGACAGTGTAGAAATGGATATGGTATTGGATGGTAATGTGGAAGACACTGTACAGATTTCAAGTACAGAAAAGTTTGACGAGGAAATTACCAAGTTTAAGGTGAAATCAAGTGAAAGGCCTAATTTAACTTGTGTGTGTTGTCGACAGACTCATTATAAGATTCAGACTAGGTTAGTTGATTTATATGCAAAATGTGAATTGGAAAATAATAGTGAATGGTAGGATTTTGTAAGTTATTTGTTGGTGGAGAATTCTTTTGATTTGAGTTTTGATCAGTGTATTTGTAATTATTGTTTGAAAAATTAAATGAAAATAGAATGCCTGCTAGAGCTGCTCATAATAATCTTCAGTTGATAGATATTCCTTCTGAATTGATGGATTTAAATACTTATGAATCAATTTTGATTCAATGTGTCCATCCTTTTCAAGCTATTGTTCGCATGGAGCCTAAGATAGGGAAATTACCTCCTACAGATTTACAAAGAGGATTAAAGGGAAGAGTTGTTTATTTGCCTCTAGATATCAAGAAAAATATTGATACAATTGGTGTAGAAAGATTAGAAGAGGATCCTCTGGTTATTCTAGTTAATGGGGTCCCGACAAAGAGTAAGAAAATCTGGCAAGATTTAGTGGATGTTAGGAAAGTCAAAAAGGCAACGTTGCATTTGGTCAAAAACAATGAGTACTATAAAGATGTAAGTGTTGGAGCAGAGGAAACAGCTACAGAAGAAGACAGTGATTGTTTAGTTGGCCAAATTGAAAAAGTTGATGTGTCTAGAAGTGAAGAAATATATGAACATTATACTGTTCATCCTTTGCATTCCAAAGAAGTAATGGGGAATGCAATTGACTTGTTTCAAATGAAAGCAGCAAAAGGAAGTCCCATTAGTGTATGGGAAGAAAGTTTGGAAGCTCGATGTTTTCCACAGTTATTTCCAACAGGTCGTGGTGGACGATATGACGATCGACCAGTTCAAATTCCTGCAGCTGAATACTGGATTTTAAGATTATATGCTGAAGATCCAAGGTTTCGGCAATGCATTCCGTATTTGTTTCATCTACTGTATGAAAGTGATTTGTCTGGGCTTTCTTATGCAGTTAATCATATATTGAAAAGTGGAGCTCATCTGCAAAATGTTTCAGCAAGGGACTTTATGGAGAAAGTCAATGTGCAAGACAGTATTTTGGAATCTCAGCTAATCAATCTCATGGCATGTCAGCGTGGAACAAATGAGTATTGGTTCCGTCGTCATGGGGAATTGAAATGTATGCTAAGAAACTTAGGAACTCCTACATGGTTCCTTACTCTTAGCTGTGCTGAGTATGCATGGGACGACTTACTTCAATTTCTACGAGAGGCAAATGGAAACATACAAAATATAGAATTGAAAACACCTGGAGAACTGTGTTCTTTGGATCCAGTGAATGTTTGCAGATATTTTAATCATAGATTTGAAGCTATGATGTCTTTTATTACCAACAAAAAAATCCTCCCCTTGGAGAGGTTTTTGATTTCTTTTGGAGGAAGGAATATCAAGCAAGAGGTGCTCCTCATATACATATGCTGTTATGGATTAAAGATGCACCCAAATTTGGATTAGATTCGGATGAAACAGTGATGAGTTTCATTGAACAGTATTCAACATGTGCTGTTCCAAAAACTACTGAAGAAAACAGTTTAAGGCAACAAGTTTTACGTTTTCAATCTCATCGTTGTGGAAAGTACTGTCATCGAAAATTTAAAAACAAGGAAAAGTACTACACAAAATGTTGTTTTGCGTTTCCACGACCAGTGATTTCTAAGGGAAGAGTAAATAATTTGATGTCATCTCTACGACATACTGTGACGAGGAAATCTCCCAAAAATACATATAATTTAAAAAGAAACGAAGAGTCCAAGTACATCAACGACTACAACCAAGTGATTTTGTCCATGTGGAATGCTAACATGGATATTCAGTTCGTTGCTGACAACTCTATTGCTGTGGCTCGATATGTGACATCTTACATCACAAAAAAAGAAAAGACAGAACTGAAGGAAATGTGGGAGGACATTTCACATGAAAAGAGTCTGAGCAAGAAATTATACAGTTTCAGTCTGAAGATGTTGTCGCATCGAGAAATTGGAGCATATGAATGTTCTGATCGGTTATCATCAGCAAGTCTCTATGCCAAATCAAGAACAATCATTTGGGTGAGTCTAGGTCTTGCTGCAACACGAAACCGAGTTTTGAAATCTGTACAAGAAATTGAATATTTGGCGGAGAAAGAACCAAACAGTACAGATATTTTGAAGACAAATATGTTGGATACATACTATCCAAATAGCAGTACTCACCTTGAGAACACTTGTTTATATGAAGTTCTGCAAAACTACAGTTATAAGAGGAACATCACAGAAGATATCAATAATGGAAAATATGCTGTCATTGGGTATGAAGGATGTCTAGTGAAGCAGAGAAAAGGCCATTTTATTAATCATCAAAAATTGAGTTGCGAAGCTCCAGACAAAAGAGAATTTTACTATTTAGCTCTTTTGCAACTCTTTAAGCCATGGCGTACAGAAGAGGAACTACTTGGAGATTTTCTGTGTTATGAAGACTCTTTTAATGCAACTAAGGATACCATAGAATGTCCTGTTTTTCCAAATTATCTGCAAATGTTGAACAAAGAAATAGAGCAAGAAACCACAATTGCTGAAGAGATTGCTAGAGACAGTTCTCAAGACAGTCAGAGTTCTACTTCATTGAGCCAGGATCCACTAGGAGGACCAATTATCCAAAATGAAGCTGCAACTGCCATGGATGAGGTGGAAAGAGCTATGGAACAAGCTCAAGAGGATGGAGTTAACTTAGAAGATTTGGTAAAGCAACTAAACGTTGAGCAGAAAAAGATATATGATGAAGTCACAGAACAGAACAGATTGAACATGGATTCAGAAATGAGAAAAAAAGTGCTCATGTACATCATTTGAGCCTGTCCGACTGTACGTAAGTGGAGAAGCGGGGACAGGAAAAAGTTTTCTGATTAAAGACATTTCAAGTTATCTGCAGAAAAAAACTGATTCACCGCTGTCTTGTGTTGTAACTGCTTCAACAGGTCTGGCAGCACATAACATTAAAGGGATTACTCTACATCGTTTATTGATGCTGCCAGTTGAGCATGATAATAAATTGCATTACAACAAGTTATCTGGAGATGCGTGTTCTGAAGTTTCAAGAGTCTTGAAGAAAATGAAACTTCTTATCATTGATGAAGTAAGCATGGTCTCAAATCTAATGCTTGCTTTTGTGCATTTGAGAATGCAAGAAATTCTTAGAACAGAGTATGATGTGTTATTTGGAGGAAAACACATTATTGTTTTTGGAGATCTATTGCAGTTGACTCCAGTAAAAGGACAACCAGTGTTTAAAATGCTCACACATGAAGATACCAGGAAGTCCCTTGGAAGCATTGGAAACGTTAATATATGGTTACATTTTAAATATGCTGAACTGCTTCAAAATATGCGACAGGCAAAGGATGAAGATTATAAAAATATTCTACAAGATGTAAGAATTGGAAAAGTAAGTGAGCTTGGGAAAGAAGCTTTACGTTCTCGATTAATTTCAAATTTGTATCCAAATGAAAACATTCTTTCAGAGAATATTTTTTTTTAAATGACTGAGAAGAAATCTGGGATATGTTTGATGCCAACTCTGCAAGAATGTTCCATCTTCAACAACAAAATGTTAGAGTTAGAAAATGAAGAGATTGTGAAACTGGAAGCAATAGATAAAATAGAGCATATGGGTGCAACAATTGTTTTGTCCGAAAATTTGAAAAACAAATTGGATTCATTAGAGAAAAGTATTTCTAAAACAGATGGTTTTGAAAAGACTCTGAATGTGTGTTTAAATTGTCGTATCATTTTGAGAAGGAATTTAAATGTTGAAAGAGGTCTGGTAAATGGAGCAATGGGTTATGTTGTTGATTTTGTGAATTATAGAAATAGAGATGGAATTGAATTTTTAAAAATAATATTTGATGGTATTCAGCAAGTACAACAAATCAGTCGTTGTTCTGCTTGATTTTTACTTTTAATAGACTTATATGTTCGCCGAAAACAGTTTCCTGTTTGTTTGGCATATGCAGTAACAATTCATAAATCTCAAGGTTTAAGTGTAGATAATGCTTTAGTGAACATTGGAAGATCTGTGTTTAAAGAGGGTATGGCATATGTGGCATAATCCTGAGTCAGAACTTTATCAGGATTGTACTTGATTGAGTGTGATGAGACAAAAATTTGTGCAGATCTAGATTGTGTTAAAGAATACAATAGGTTAAGAAGAGAGTATGCTCCACATTTGCCTCAATATCCTCTGTTTGAAAAACGTGTGGTAGGCCGAAAAAGAAGAAATGAGGATAATTGCAGTGAGGTAGTAGCAAAAAGACAAAAAGTAGATGAAACTGTAATTCAAAACAGAAAGAAAAAGGATTGTGATGAAAATGTTGTTGGATTTCAGTTTGAAAATAGTTCTGGTGTCAACTGCTATGCTAATGTAGTGGTTAATGTTGTTTTTTTTCTTCAAATTTTACAAGAACAGATTGTTGAAAATCGGGATCAAAGATTGTGTGGTTTATTGAATTCTGAGAAATGTAGCAGTGATAGAGCAAAAATAGAAAGTGTAACAGAAATTCGAAATATTTTAGATATGTGTTCTGGTCAAGATAAATTTTGACAGAACATTCAGCAGGATTGTCAGGAATTTTTAATGTATATGTTTGGTGTTTTGGAAGATGAAGGTGTAGATGTAGATAATATTTTCAGCCTTTCTTATTAATGGCAGCATGACTGCCACAATTGTAGTTCATCAAGTAATACTAGAATAGACACTGAAAGATTTATATATTTGACTTTACCAGACTGTAAATCAGTGTCATTTAAAAATCTAGTTAAAGCAGCAGATCATAATATGGTGTGTACCCAATGTAACTATCCAATGCTATCCACATTATTTATACAAAGTTATGGTCAGTATATCATTTTAGTTTTCCAATGATGTAGACCTGATGGAACTAAATTGACAACTTCTATCAAAAATGTTGTGGCTTCTCAGTTATCAATTTCAGGAAGAACCTTTACAACTGAAGCTATTATTTATCATGACGGTCCTTCGACAACTTCAGGACATTATACATGCTACTTAAAATGTGAAAAAGGATGGAGTTACTGCAATGATTCTCATTTGACTTATAAACAACGTTTGCCTTATGACTCTACAAATTCTTACCTAGTGTTTTTAAAACCAAAGTTTTAGTAAAGGGAATTGGCCTTTGAAGACGGGAATAGATAATAAAAGTTAGTTAGGTAGTTAGTTAATCTAATGTTTTAAATTATTTATCTCATATAGGTACTGTAAGTGGATCTCAAAGTAAAAAATACTCATATATCAGACACGATTTGGCCGTAAGGAAAGTGTAAGGTATGATGTTCTTAGATTTTTTTTCATAGGAAGTCGATGAAATGGAAGTTAAAGAGAACAGCAGACTTTTTTTCCACCAAAAAGACCTTCACTATCTTCTATTTGGCCTCACGGAAAAGTAAGTGAATTAAAGATTAGTGTATTTATATGAGTTATAAGTTTTTATGTTTTTTTTTAAACACAATCTTTTAGATTGTGTTTTTTTTTCCCCGCTGTTATATGATGAAGAGTTTGAACTCACTAATTTAAGTGAAATTCAAGATATTCTGAGAACAGCAAAAAAAACTATGTAATATGTTGTATAAGTTATTCTATAGTTTGCATTGTGTAATTTATATTGTATTCCCATTGTCTCACACTCGTTTTCCTTTTTCCACCCTTATTTAGCTCTCTTTACTCACTTACACTGCCTTTCTTTCACTTTGTTTCATCACTGTTCCTTTACTCCACTTCATTCACAACTCCTCAATCCAATTTCAACTGTCTGCATTTCCTCTCTCCCTTCCACCACTTTTCATCTTTCTCACATTCTCTCAGTACCACTGCTTTAGTTCTCTTCCCCTCTATTTCCTTCTTTTGCTCCTTTACTCTTTTTGCAATCTTCACTCATTGTACTGCAGTTCACTCAGTCCTTCTCTCTGTCTTTCTGTGTACTTACTTCCTCACTCCTTTTTCCTCTATCGTTCTATATTAACCTCAATCCTTTCATCCCTTCACTCTGTGACTCCCCTTCAATCACTCTCAGTCACCTTCCATTCCTGTTTCTTATTAATGGATCATCATTTAGACTCCTTTCCCTTTCCCTCATTTTCCTTTTACTTACTTCTCTTTCCTGATTTCGTTTTGATATCTCACATTCTTTTAGTATTTTACTTATCTTCAGTAATTTGTTCTCCTTCTATTTCTTTTTCCCTCTTTTTTGTCTTTCTACATTACTTTATTTCTGTTTCTGTATCCTTCACTCTTGCTTTATTTCTTAGTATACTTTTTTCTTTTTTTTCCTCTTGACCTGTTTCTTCTATTTTAAAATATATTTTTTACTAATTATAACTTTTTTTTCTTTTGTCTTTCACAGATACAAAGTGTAGTTTTAACATGGAGTAACGTTTTCAATAATTATATGGTAAGTGTGATTAAAAAAAGTAGTTTATCATCACCCTTTGCTTTAACTTCACTACTTTTCTCTCACCCTATTTCACTCCTATTTCCTTACTGTGCTTCCCTCACTTATTCTTATCCTCCATGTTTACTTCTCTTTTCCTTACTTTCCTACCACATTCAACTTCTTTTAGTGTCCCTGCTCATTTGAACTCCTTCACTTACCTTTTTTTTCTGATTCACTTAGTCCCTTTCTGACACTCCTTCCTTTACTCTCTCTGTTCTTTCTCTCTATCACTCCCCATGTCTTACCCTTATTCACTTTTATCCACCCTCTTTCACTCCTCTTTACTTACACTCACTGCTATTTTGTTTCCCTCTGTCACCGCTGTTCCTTTTCTCTAGTTCTGTCACTACCTGTCATTCCCCATCCTTTACTCTCCTTCCTCTTTACTTTCATCACCCATTCACATTCTCCCAGAACTTCAACTTTAGTCTTCTTCCTCTTTCTTCTCTTCTTTTGCTCCCTTATTCATTTTCCTTTTCTCATTATTTTTTTTTCTTTTTTTTAAAAAGTGCGCTGACGGAACGCGCCCCGGTACGCGAACCGGGGCGCTCACCGGTACGCGCACCGGAAGCGCACCAAAGTGAAATTTTTTTTAAAAATGAATATACTTTAAAAAAAAATATTATATTAATATACAATATAGGGTTCATTTTTATAAAAACATACCTTTCTCAGCTATAGACATTTGCGAAAAAATAACCTTAGAAATTCACTAAAAAGTACATAGGTATGAAGCCCTATAAAAAGTTAAGAATTAGCAGTTAAAAAACCTATGAAATTCACAGAAAAAACCAAAGGTTTCACACCAGTTATAGTTAGGAATTAGCAGTTAAAAAACCTTTGAAATTCACTGAAAAAACCATAGGTTTCACACCAGTTATAGTTAGGAATTAGCATTTAAAAAACCTATCAAATTCACAGAAAAAATCATAGGTTTCACACCAGTTATAGTTACCTGGAAATTTTACTGACATAAAACCATTGAAATTCCCGCGTTATAATTAGTTGGACTCACTATAACTTGCGCGTGTAATGCACTGCTGATGACATCACATATTACATCACTCATGACATGGTCAGTGACATCACTCATGAGATCACTGATGACACCATCCTTGTGACAGAGTGACAGACCTAATTTCAGTGTAATGTAACGCTTGAAACACATATTCAAAAATAGAAACAAACATTTTCAAAAAAATGGAGATACCTATACCAGTTACAACAACCAATTCAGTAATTCCACCATTTATATACACATCCACTCACTCACCAACACTCCTATATAGTCACTCATACATATACTCACTCATCATATGTAGTGAGACACCTATACATCCGTTAACACACCGACAGTCTTCCAAAAGTTGCTCACACACATACTCACACATGCAAATAAACTATTGAACATCCATTTATTTGCATTTACAGCTATACACACACTACCACCTTACTTCTAAGGAAACTTACACATACTTAGTCTCTTAAACAATCACTTATAGAAGCACATACTTATTAAAACAAGAACTCTTTCAATCTCTCACTCTCACATATACTCAATTATATACACCAATACTCACATATACTAGATTAAAACATATGTAGTTACTGATAAAGACACTAGTGAGACATTCATTTACTTACTAACACATACATATACACACTCATTCACCCTTACAATCCTACACATATGCTGTCTTCAAAACACATACAAACAGTGAGTCAGTCATTGATGCATCTATGTGCTAAGTAACACCCCCACCAAATCAAACAGATAATTAAAAAAAATCTAATAATCCATATACACACACACGTAGCTACTCACCAACCCATGCACCCACTTATATACAAAGTGAAACACTGATACAAACATTTAAATATTGAAACAATACTCGCTAATATATGTATTCACTATGATACACTTAATAAGCTAGTTAACCAATCATTTTTTTCTATCCATTAAGACACATATTTAACCATTTATTCTTCCATCGACCTTTACATATACATATATAAAACATATTTATTATTCAGAAAGACACACATTCACTGGATGGTGACATCAGTGATGTCATGAGTGATGTCACTGACCATGTCATGAGTGATGTAATATGTGATGTCATCAGCAGGGCATTACACGCACAAGTTATAGTGAGTCCAACTAACTATAACGTGGGAATTTCAATGGTTTTATGTCAGTAAAGTTTCCAGGTAACTATAACTGGTGTGAAACCTATGGTTTTTTCAGTGAATTTGATAGGTTTTCTAAATGCTAATTCCTAACTATAACTGGTGTGAAACCTATGGTTTTTTCAGTGAATTTCAAAGGTTTTTTAACTGCTAATTCCTAACTATAACTGGTGTGAAACCTTTGTTTTTTTCTGCGAATATATATATATATATATATATATATATTCACTGAAAAAACCATAGGTTTCACACCAGTTATAGTTAGCTGGAAATTTTACTGACATAAAACCATAGAAATTGCCATGTTATAGTTAGTTGGACTCACTATAACTTGCGCGCCTGCAATCCACTGCTGATGATGTCACATATTACATCACTCATGACATGGTCAGTGACATCACTCATGACATCACTGATGACACCATCCAGTGAATGTGTGTCTTTCTGAAAAACATATATGTTTTATATATGTATTTGTAAAGGACGATGGAAGAATAAATGGTTAAATAAGTTTGTAAATAGATGTTTGTTTTTAAAAGAATTGATTGGTTAACTGCCTTATTAAGTGTATCTTAGTGAATACATATATTAGCAAGTAACTTTTAAATATTGAAATGTATGTATCAGTATTTCACTTTGTGTATAAGTGGCTGTATGGGTTGGTGATTGACTCACTGTTTGTATGCGTTTTGAAGACAGCATATGTACAGGACTGTATGGATGGATGAGTGTGTATATGTGTATGTTAATGAGTAAACTACTGTCTCACTATTGTCTTTTTCAGTAACGACATATGTTTTAATCTAGTATATGTGAGTATTGATATATATATAAGTGAGTATATGTGAGAGTGAGAGATTGTAAGAGTTCCTGTTTAAATAAGTATGTGTTTCTATAAGTGATTGTTTAAGAGAGTAAGTATGTGTAAGTTTCCTTAGAAGTCAAGTGGTAGTGTGTGTATAGCTGTATATGCAAATAAATGGATGTTCAATAGTTTTTTTGCATGTGTGAATATGTGTGTGAGTAACTTTTGGATGACTGTCGGTGTGTAACAGGATGTACAGGTGTATCACTACATATAATGAGTGAGTATATGTATGAGTGACTATATAGAACTGTTGGTGAATGAGTGGATGTGTATATAGATGGTGGAATTACTAAATTGTTTGTTGTAACTAGTATGGGTATCTCCATTTTTTTTTTTAAATGTTAATTTCTATTTTTGAATATGTGTTTCAAGGCTTACATTACACTGAAAGGAGGTCTGTCACTCTGTCACAAGGATGGTGTCATCAGTGATGTCATGAGTGATGTCACTGACCATGTCATGAGTGATGTAATATGTGACGTCATCAGCAGTGCATTGCAGGCGCGCAAGTTATAGTGAGTCCAACTAACTATAATGTGGGAATTTCAATGGTTTTATGTCAGTAAAATTTCCAGCTAACTATAACTGGTGTGAAACCTATGGTTTTTTCAGTGAATTTAATAGGTTTTTTAAATGCTAATTCCTAACTATAACTGGTGTGAAACCTATGGTTTTTCAGTGAATTTCATAGGTTTTTTAAATGCTAATTCCTTTCTATATCGAGTTTCTAACCTATGATTTTTTTTTAAATTTGCTGTTTTGTGTAAGTATTAATTATTATTATTATTATTTTTTTTTGTGTGTTTTTTATCATTTTTTCCTGGGGCGCTCTGGGTGCGCGCTCCAGTAAGCTCTCCGGAAAGCGCACCCAGAGCGCTACTTTTGTTCGTGAAAAAAAATATGAATGAAAAGTAAATAATAACGCAAGACATTTAGTACCATACATATAAAAGCAGTTTTTTTTTAATAAGGAAATTAAAATGATTTTGCATTTCCGTGAAACTATCAAAACATCACTTCGGCGTGCCGCGTAAGCGCCCCCAGAAGCGCCTACGTTCGCGCCGCGTATGCGCCCCGGAAGCGCCTACGTTTCGCGCCGCGTATGCGCCTACGTTCGCGCCGCGTATGCGCACCCGGAAGCGCTCCGGTGCGCTCAGCGGCAGCGCGTCAAGTCATGTGACCTTAAAGTAACACTTTTCATTGGTTGCTAACAGTTTTTTGACAAAGAATGAAATCCCCACCCATTTCCTTCACTTCTTCTTTCACTTTTGGGACTGAAAGACCTGTTTTTTGCTCTTGGATCTTTCTTGGTTTACCATGGCTGCCAGAGAATCCAGCAGTGAAGATGAGCCTGAATTCATCGATGAAGAGCCTCCTCAGCCAAAGGTGAAGGAGCATTTCATTTGGAAATTTCTTTCAATACCACCTAACCAGACAAAGGTGAATGCTCCAAAAGTGGAGTGCAGGATCTGCAAACAAGTCCTGTCACGGGGTGACCCCAAAAAGAAATATTATTTTGGGAACTTTACAATGATACGGCATGTGGAGAGGAGGCACCCCCAGAATTTTGCCCGGGAAAGTGTCCGGGCTCTGGCACAAGAGGTTCCCAGTGATGGGGCCTCTACATCCACCGGAGGAGCAACTACTTCTGGGAGGGGGCGATCGCAGGAGCTCGTTCCAAATATTCAACCTGCTTTCAACAATGCTGTCCTGAAATGCTGATACTGCGATCAACTCCTTACCTATGGGGAGCAAAGTGTCCTGCTCATGGTTCGAGCATTGGAGAACCATCACTGCCGTTCCCAGCCCTAATTTTTTTTGCTCCTGTTGAGCAGTTTCCATTCCCTGTTTTTGTTTCTGTTCTTAAAAAAAAGAAGAAAAAAAAAGTTCTTTTGAGAACTACCTCCAATTCTCATCAAAGAGCTGAGGGGCATATTATCAAGGGGGTTTATCTCCGCTTTTTTGGCTTTAAAAGCCAAGAAAGCGGAGATAAAATTATCTCCCTATTACCTAGCTGTCGCTAACACCAGTTAGCGACAGCTAGTAGGAGATAGCGACCATCTTGGGCCCCGCTTTGCATGTCAGTGATATTTATCACTAATGACATGCAAAGTGGGCGTGCCAAGAAGTTAGCCACTAGAAACAGACGCTAACATCGCTATCTCCTAATATTAACTTTTGGAGATATTCGCGCTAAGCGCGAATATCTCCAAAAGCTAACACCTGCCCCAGAGCAGTTCTTAGCCATGTTATCCAATGGTAGGTGGATAACATGGCTAAGAGCATTAGCTCGGTAATGCATGAATATCGCTGACTTTTCAGCGATATTCATGCATTTCGGCCGATTTTTATCGGTTAGGAGATAAACCTTGATAATAGCAAGGTTCCTAAGCGATAAAAATCGCCGCAGCTCGTCGATAAAAATATCGCCGCTAAACCAACATAGCGATAATTATCGCTAGTTGTTGGTAATATGCCCCTATATTCTTAAAAAAATGAAAAAGAGTAAGTGAAATGGAGTGCATTGATAATGGAAAGGAAAATGAGTAAGAAAGAACAGAAAGGTATGAGAGGAGAAAGGAAGTGAAGTAGGGGGACTGAAAGAAGGTGAGTGTTGGGAAGGAAAGTAAGGAGAAGAAGAGTGAATATGGGGAATTGTGGATATTCAAAGAAAATGTTGAAAAGGAACGGGGGTGTGGAAGGGTAAGAAAAGATGCATTGCTGGAGCTGAAGACTGAAGGCCTCATTTATGAAGCCATGCGTCACTTTAACGCCACCAGAGCGTCACTTTTTGTGACGCATCAGTACAGTAAAAAATGCACCTTATTCAGTCATATTTACAAAGTAGCGCATCTAGGTGATGCGTCACTTTGTAAACCCCTGCACCACATTATTCCTACGACAGGTGTAATGTATGCAAAAGGGACGTATTGACGCAAGAAAGGGTCGTAGAGGTGACGCAGTGAAATCTATGAGATATCACTGCGTCACTTTTATGACGCTGTTGCGTCCAAATATTACGCCTGTTTCACAGCAGACGTGCAGGCCCTTTCACATGGGGCCTGGCCCCATGTGAAAGGATGCATTGCTGGAGTTGCATCATTTTTGAGACACACTCCAGCAATACATCACTTTTGCGCTTACAGATACGTCTGAAATACTGACGTATCTGTAAGAACTTCCAACATAATACGCCATTAATTTAATATGACGCATGAGTAGAAGACTAAAGGCCTCATTTATGAGGCCATGCGTCACTTTAACGCCACTGGTGCGTCACTTTTTGTGACGCACCAGTGCTGTAAATAATGCACCTTATTCAGTCATATTTACAAAGTGACCCATCTAGGTAGATGTGTCACTTTGTTAGCCCCTGCGCCACATTATACCTACGTCAGGTGTAATGTATGCAAAAGGGACGTATTGACGCAAGAAAGGGTTGTAGAGGTGACGCAGCGAAATCTATGGCATATCACTGCGTCACTTTTATGACGCTGTTGCTTCCAAATATTACGCCTGTTTCACAGCAGGCGTGCAGGCCCTTTCACACGGGGCTTGGCCCCATGTGAAAGCATGCATTGCTGGAGTTGCTTCATTTTTGTGACACACTCCAGCAATGCATCACTTTTGCGCTTACAGATACGTCTGAAATACTGACGTATCTGTAAGAACTTCCAACATAATACGTCATAAATTTAATATGACGCATGAGTAGAAGACTAAAGGACTCATTTATGAGGCCATGCGTCACTTTAACGCCACCGGAGCGTCACTTTTTGTGACGCACCAGTGCTGTAAAAAATGCACCTTATTCAGTCATATTTACAAAGTGACGCATCTAGGTAGTTGTGTCACTTTGTAAGCCCCTGCGCCACATTATTCCTACGTCAGGTGTAATGTATGCAAAAGGGACGTATTGACGCAAGAAAGGGTCGTAGAGGTGACACAGTGAATAAACTGGGGGCCTCATTTATGAAAAGTGACGCATCGCTGCGTGAAAACAGCGATGCATCACTTTTCAGTGCGCACCCCTTACAACATTCCTGATGCGTCATATTTAATGTATGACGAATCATGTCGCAAGGAGTTACAGATACGTCAGTATTTCTGACGTATTTGTAAGCGCAAAAGTGACGCATTGCTGGAGTGTGTCACAAAAGTGACGCAACTCCAGTAATGCGTCCTTTCACATGGGGAAAGCCCCATGTGAAAGGGCTTGCGTCAGTCTTACGCCTGCTGTGAGGCAGGCGCAAGATTTTGACGCAACAGCGTCCTAAAAGTGACGCAGTGAAATCTCATAGATTTCACTGCGTCACTATTACAAGGTTTTTTGCGGGGGAACGCCCCCTCTGCATGCATTATACCTGACGCAGGTATAATGTGGCGCAGGGGTTTAAAAAGTGACGCATCTACCTAGATGCTTCACTTTTTAAATATGGCGCAACGAGGCGTATTTTTTACACCGCTGGTGCGTCACAAAAAGTGACGCACCGGCGGCGCAAAACTGTCGCAAGGCCTTCATAAATAAGGCCCTGGATTTTCCCCATGCTTCGCTCCCCGGTGCGCATACCGGGCGCTCCCCCGCGCAAATCTACCTATTATAGCCCCCACATCAAACCTAGGGGGCCAGGGGGGGTCTACCCTGCCCCCTTATAGTAATTTCCCCCTTTTTTTTTGCCACCTCTTGTGTCTCGATCCTACCGAGACACAAGATGGCGACCGCTCCGGACTGTTTCGAATGTTTACAGACACCCGTGAGCCAATCAGCTTTCCATGCGCAAGTCGCGTAGCACGCCCGGTGCGCTTCCCGGTGCGCGTACCGGGGCGCGCCTATAGATATATATATTTTTTTTAACCTAAATTACTCAACATCCACTGGAGCAAATATCTTGAGACATAGCAAAGGCACATCGGGCTACCAGTCCCTACAATTTTGCGAAGTTTGGTGTAAATCCATTCTGCCGTTCGGACTAAAAGTGAGTTCGACCGCCCTATGGAAATTAACATGGGGAAAACGTGTTTTGGGACCCCCCTTTTATCTCGGCCCCCGCTTAACGCATCCCCCCCAAACTTTCAGGGAAGGACCGGAGCTCGACGAGGCCATTTTGAGGAAATTTTCAGGCAGATTCGTCAACCGGCGCCAAAGTTATTCCAAATAGAATTTTAAGATTTTGCATTGAAAAAAATCCTAACTATAACTACCTACTGGCGACTGCCAATAGGTAATATATATATATATATATATAGACGAAGCCTGCAAAGGCGAAACGCGTCTGCGAGGGGTGAGGGGGGTTCTGGTGATTAAAAATTTAGCAAACGGACACCAGTGTGCTGGCCCCTTCTTCCTTCTGAAAACCGCATGGTACCAGGAGTTGTGTAGTTATATATATATATATATATATATATATATATATATATATATTGTGACCAAACCAAACTTTCAATCAAAAGAAGGAGCTGACTCCGTGATTCAAAATCCAAACGATATTTAATGACTCAGTTGCTGCTTAGACGCGTTTCGGCGGATCGCTCCCGCCTTGTTCACTACATCTGCATGAACATTTTGTTAAGCTATATATACATACATACACAAGATCACATGGGTTTGTGATTGCCTTACAAGTCTCAATTGGCTAATGGTTGTTATGGTTACCGGTTCATGACCCTCATGGACGGATATAGAAGAGTTCATGACTTGCACATTACAAAATCATGGCAGTCTTTTTACACTCTTGCCTGAAACTTTAAAAACACACAATAATTACAGTTTTTCAAATTTGTCCCTAATATGCTTGATGTTAAAAATTCACACATGCATATTTAGAAAGAGACAACACCCTTTGTTGGATAGAAAGTGCATTACCACTATTTTTACAAGTCAAACTACATACGTGCTACACTGCTCATAACACGCTCATGTGCGCTGGAATTTAATGTGGCAGGTTGTAACATTGCGGTCGAATTCCTGACATTATGGCTGTCGGAAAGCGAATGTACGTGACTAAATGTCAATCGCGTATTTAGTCAGCGCTCCGGAGTACAAGCCCACATTAACAACTAGACATAACTGATGCTGCATGTAGTCAATACTACCTAGATAAGTGAGCACAATTCGGCATTCGTTAAATATGTAACTTTGTATTATCGGTTTGTGGCATATACATTTGGAGTGTTACCATTTATACTGACAATGCTACGCACAACGTTATTCCCTAATGGTTACATCATACGGTGCTGCTCGTGTATAACACAACCTGTTCTTGTGCCACGATGGCTTCACTCGCTTGTGTTCTCAGCACCATAATCACTGCGCAATGGACAAAATCGTCTCCAAGTGGAGTTATTGGCTAAGGACTTGTATAGTCAATGTTTAAAGTGAGTGGTGAAAAAGGTGAACATAAAGTGAAGTGAAATTGTGAAATTAAGGAGAAGTGATTGTGGTATCCTTATGTACATGTGATCTAAAATTACTTAGTTTGTAGTAGATGAACTGCAGATGTTAAAAAATGGTACACAGGAAAGAGACAGTACAGACTGGCTACAGATGTACATTAAGGGCTTCATCCGCGTCCAAACCGAACAGGATTTTAGAGTTCAGAAGGATTATGTATCTGGACTCTAGGCGACGTAAAGCTAGTTTGCGATTGCCTCCTCTTGTATTTCTGGGTACGCTGTCAATGACGTAGTATGATAGGTGCTGGGCATTCCCTTCATGTCGCTGATTGATGTGCCTAGCTACTGGGTATGTTGGGTCTTTGTTTGCTATTGCCCTTAAATGTTGCAGGATTCTGGCATGTGCCGGGTGGATGGTGGACCCCACGTACCTTTTACCACATACGCACACCAACATGTACACTGCGTATTCCGTTTTGCACGAGTATTGTGCTCTGCTGGTGTACGGTTTTTGTCTGAAGGGTCCAATGACATCAGTTGTATTAATGCCATGGTTACATGCTTTGCATTTGCTGCATTTTTTAAATCCTTTCTGGTTTTGTAACCAATTGTTGGGCTTCTTAATGGCAGGGGCATTGCAAACCAAATGACTGCGCATTGATTTTGCTTTCCTGTAGGTTACAAGTGGTGTTTTACCCACCGCCTGGCCGATGGTTGGATCATTACGTACCAACGGCCAGTGTCTCCTAAGGATATTACGGAGGTTTGTGTGGTATCTGTTGAACCCCGTGATCAATCTAGGTGGTTGCTGTTCACTATTCTCAGTGCTTTTGCTTTCTTTGGGAGAAAAAAGGAGTTCCTGCCTAGTTTTGGTGCTGCATTTAAGTTCTGCTCTCCTGCAGGTTTTTTCAGTGTATCCCCTGTTCTTGAGTCTAGTAAATAGGTTCTTTTTGGCCATTGTCAGTCCTTCTGTGGTACTGCAATTCCGGGTCATCCTTAGGCATTCAGCATATGGGATGGACTGCTTTAAAGGTGTGGGGTGAAAGCTTTGCACGTGCAGGAGGGCATTGCCTGCTGTTGGTTTACGGTACGCGCGTGTCTGTATTGTGTTATTATGGACAAAAAGCTCTAAGTCAAGGAACTTAATGGTGGTGGGGCTGATGTTACATGTGAATTTTAAGTTTAAAGCATTTTCATTCAACTCACAAGCAAATTGTTCTGCACTCTCAGGGCTACCCTGCCATAGGATAAAAATATAATCAATAAACCGTTTGTACACAATAATGTTGTTGGTCATGGTTTTTGAATGAATTACTTGCAACACCTGCTCCTCCCACCAGCCCATATGCAGATTCGCATAGCTTGGGGGAGAAGCAAGTTCCCATGACTGATCCCTGCATTTGTTTATAATGTAGTCTGTCGAACATAAAGGTGTTGTTGGTTAAGTACCACTCAGTCATTTCAAGCAGCATGCAGGTGTGTTTGTACAAGTTGATTGGCCTTTTTCCAAGATAGTATCTGAGGGCATGGAGGCCATCCTTGTGCCTGATGCTAGTGTACAATGATTGTACATCCAAAGTCATGAAAATATAGTTCTCTTTCCATTCCACATCGTACATTTTGGCTAGGAAATCCCCAGTGTCTCTGATGTAAGCAGGTATTTCCTTCACTACGGACTGTAAGAAGTGGTCTATAAAGACACTGGTATTTTCGAAAAGGCTCCCTATTGCTGATACGATTGGCCTGCCAGGGGGTTCTTTGTCATTCTTGTGAATTTTGGAGATTAAGTAAAGTTGGGGAGTTACCGGATAGTCATTCTTCAGGAACTCAAACTCATGTTTACTTAACAATCCCATTCCCTTCCACTTGTATAGTTCGTTATGGTATTTTTCCTGTATACCAATGATGTGTGTCAGACTTATTCTCATGTAGCATTCACGGTCTTGGAGCTGTGTGAGTGCTTCCTGATTATACGATTCAAGCGGCCATAGGGCAATGTTGCCCCCCTTGTCTGACCATCTCACCACAATGTCAGATCTTGCTTTAATTTTCTCCATCAAGTTGTTATACTTCCTCATTTGATCGCCATTTTGTGTCATACCCTCCTTAGTACTCCGGATAGACAGTTCTTTAAGGTCTTTTATCACACAATCCGAGAAGAGGTCTAGTCCATCTTTTGGCATCATTGGCATGAATACCGATTTGGGTCTGAATCTGGTTTTGACCGTTTGGTAGATATTTATCTCCGAGTGTGCAGCCGCCCCACTCGGTGTAATCAGGCCAGTTTCATTTTGTTGTTCAAGGTCTATCAAATCCTGTAGTGCCTCCATGTTCGCCATGCTAAGCATCTGGCCCTTTTCACACAGTACTGGTGTCTCTATTGCGTGCAGGCTGTGATTAAAAAAATACTTTTGTAATTTCAGTTTACGGACATAAAAGAATAAATCTATGCGTGTTTGGGCGTAGTCAAAGTTAGTGCTGCTACAGTACGTGAGGCCCAATGATAAAATTTAAAGTTCCTGTGGTGATAACTCTAAGTTAGTCAGGTTGATTACTGTGTTGTCACCTTCCATCATCGTCGTTTGTTGCGTCTGTATTGCGCTTTTGTTTGCTTTTGCGCTTGCTTTTCCCCACCGTCTGTCTTTTCTCCGCCGGCTTTTTGTCGTTGCTTTTGGTTTAGTTGGCCTCCTCCTCCATCCTGTCTCGACGGGAGTCGTGGTCGTAGCGTCCTGAGGCGCTGCATCCGTAAAAAAGCCAGTTCTTGTACTGGGGTAGGTGCGGGCCTGTAGCTCCTACGCTGTGGTTACTTTCTGCATCAGTGTCATATTCGGAGCTGACTTCGTTTTCGCTCTGCTCTGTTCCAGCATTTTGATCACCAGTAGCTGTTGCCGGTAGTTGGCGCCTTATTTGATCATATTTTCTTGCAAACATGTATATTCTCCCGTTAATGTAGTCATTTCGGTCCCTCTGAAATTTTATAGCCTTTCTTTCTTTGATATCATTTTCATGTTTTAGTACTCTCGCCTTTATTTCTTTCATGCCATTCGCAATTTCATCTTTATTCTCTTTTGTGTCAAGTTCTTTTAATATTTCCTCAATCCGTGTTATCATTTTGTCCCTGTCGCTTGCCGCAAACTTCACCAGGATTTTAAGCATATTTTGGGACAACTGTGCACTGTTATCCGCCCACATCTGGAGCATTTCAGGGTCTGGGTCTTCGTATGTCGGGCCACTAGAATTCTAAGTCCCCTGGGTACTCGCCCAACATCGAGATATCTGGTTAGCGATTTTATTTCCCACCATTTCGCTACCTCTTTCTTTCGGAGTTTTTCCAATACTGTTAGTAGTTTCTTTGTGTTGTCTTTCTCAGTTACTTGTAGTTGGGCTGTCGCTTTGTTTTTGCCGCCTTTGCCCGTGTCTGTGTCTGGGAACACATCCAGAGCTGCCTCTTCTCTTTCCTTTTCCCATTCCGCAGCCATACTGAGCGCCTTCCTTAATTATTTATTATTTGCAAAGATTCACTGCCCGTGTGTCTCTCACTTCTCACAATCAGGCTGCCTCTCCCATGAAGTACGTTAATAGCCCGCTCCCTACTATTCCCAGCACGCGCCGTCTTACCTGACAGTGTCCGATTACTCTTCAGCGATCGCAGACTCCCAGACAGTCAGCTTTGTGCTGGTTTCACAGGTTTCTCGGGTCCTTTGGTGACGGTTCCGTGGGGCGCTGTGTGTCTTTTTCAAAAAGTTAAAGCACATGATTGTCCTTGTAGACACAGGGCATCCAGATCGAGGAGGGTCAGCGTTGGGTTTCCAGGACCAAACCAAACTTTCAATCAAAAGAAGGCGCTGACTCCGTGAATCAAAATCCAAACGATATTTAATTACTCAGTTGCTGCTTAGACGCGTTTCGGCGGCTTGCTCCTGCCTTGTTCACTACATCTGCATGAACATTTTGTTAAGCTATATATACATACATACACAAGATCACATGGGTATGCGATTGCCTTACAAGTCTCAATTGGCTAATGGTTGTTATTGTTACTGGTTCATGACCCTCATGGACGGACATAGAAGAGTTTATGACTTGCACATTACAAAATCATGGCAGTCTTTTTACACTCGTGCCTGAAACTTTAAAAATACACAATAATTACAGTTTTTCAAATTCGTCCCTAATATGCTTGATGTTAAAAATTCACACATCCATATTTAGAAAGAGACAACACCCTTTGTTGGATAGAAAGTGCATTACCACTATTTTTACAAGTCAAACTACATACGTGCTACACTGCTCGTAACACGCTCATATGCGCTGGAATTTAGTGTGGCAGGTTGTAACATTGCAGTCAAATTCCTGACATTATGGCTGTCGGAAAGCGAATGTACGCGACTAAATGTCAATCGCGTATTTAGTCAGCGCTCCGGAGTACAAGCCCAAATTAACAACTAGACATAACTGATGCTGCATGTAGTCAATACTACCTAGATAAGTGAGCATAATTCGGCATTCGTTAATTATGTAACTTTGTATCATCGGTTTGTGGCATATACATTTGGAGTGTTACCATTCATACTGAAGATGCTACGCACAACGTTATTCCCTAATGGTTACATCATACAGTGCTGCTCGTGTATAACACAACCTGTTCTTGTGCCACGATGGCTTCACTCGCTTGTGTTCTCAGCACCATAATCACTGCGCAATGGACAAAATGTATATATATTTATATATTTTAACAAACCTCTCCACACGAAAGAGGAATTGAGTCGCAACCTCCATCCGGTTTAAAAGTGTATTTATTTTTCTTTTCAAAAGCGCCATTTTCTTGTTGCTCTAATGCATTTCGCTCACCACTGTGAGCTTCGTCAGAGAAGAGGCGCCGCAGGTTCAGGTAGTAACAGCTCACCCACACGACCATCAATGTTCTGGTGCTTCCGTTTTTTAACCCCTTGTTGGGCACCGCATTTCAGCTGTTCTTTTAACTTGCTGCATGCTGGGTCTTGTAGTTCGCTGTAGCCTTCAGTGCGTGCTGCATTTGGATTTTCGCCTCCTATGCCAGCCGGAAACCCTTGAGAATGTCCTTTTCAACATCTTCTGGGACCCTAACCATAGTCCAGTCTATGGGGGCACCTCACACCCTTCGTGTTTTGCACGTTCAACAACATGGTCCATTTTCGGGTGTGAATGGCGCTCTTAGCGGGCGGTGCGTTTCTCTTGGTCCGGACCTTGGCCACATGAATATTTTAACAAACCTCTCCACACGAAAGAGGAATTGAGTCGCAACCTCCATCCGGTTTGAAAGTGTATTTATTTTTCTTTTCAATCTTTTATATCTAGGTGATAATTTGAATGTTTAAATTATGTTACATATATTTGTTGGTTATATATGTATGTTTGATATTTTTTTACTTTAAATATTTTAAATTTGTAATGTTTTTAAAAAACACATTATTAACAGTAAGCATCCTTGTAGTCTATTATTAAGGAACACAATGCATGTGAATATGATGGATGAGTAGAAAATGTGAACCCAACTATTTTGCAATAGAGATCTGGTGGAAAGGGCAATAGTTCAAAGAAGGGAAATAAGGAAAGCGAGGATGCCTGTACAAAGGGGGATTAGCAGATGGAGCCCTTCACCTGGAGGATTATATGTGGACATGGTGTGGGACGTCGGTTCTTACTGGAACCTCAGGAGGAGGACACTATCTGAACCTCATTGTGAAGGAAGTTAAAGATTCTTGGAGGGTAGTAAAATAAGGTTTACGGTCTTCTCTGACCTGGCTGCTTCTGCGAGTGTTTTATAGACCACCTGAGACTTCTACAACTGGCTAAACAATAGAACAGCTGACTACAACGCCACCCGCCCTTCCGGTAAGGCAAACTCTGGGGCATATTACCAAGCAATAGCGATAATTATCGCTATTGCTTGGTTAGAGACAACAATTTACCGCTGAGCTGCGGTGATTTTTACCGCAAATAAATCTTGGTATTACCAAGGTTTATCGCAAATGCGATAAAAATCGCCGCAATGCATGAATATCGCTGAAAAGTCAGCGATATTCATGCATTACCGAGCTAATGCTCTTAGCCATGTTATCCACCTCCCATTGGATAACATGGCTAAGAACTGCTCAGGGCAGGTGTTAGCTTTTGGAGATATTCGCGCTTAGCGCATATATCTCCAAAAGTTGGTAATAGGAGATAGCGATGTTAGCGACTGTTTTCAGTCTCTAACATCTTGGCACGCCCACTTTGCATGTCATTAGTGATAAATATCACTGACATGCAAAGTGAGGCCCAAGATGGTCGCTACCTCCTACTAGCTGTCGCTAACTGGTGTTAGCGACAGCTAAGTAATAGGGAGATAATTTTATCTCCGCTTTCTTGGCTTTTAAAGCCAAAAAAGCGGAGATTAACCCCCTTGATAATATGCCCCTCTATTTTCTAGAGACCAACTTTGCACAAAACTGCATGCGAGCCATCAGATTTGTAAACACTGTTAGATAATACAAGTACAAACCTCTGAAACATGGGTATAATCTTCCAAATGGCCAAATGTTGCTCATGTGCAGAACATAGATGTGCACAAGCTGCAGAAATTAGGAAGTCCCGAAAATTCAGGGTCGGACTAGCGCACAGGGAAATCAGGCAGTGCCCCATGGGCTGGTATTGCAGGTCTGTGTTAGAACCATTTTTTGACTATTTTATGGTCTGCTGGGGGGCGGGGGGAGGGGGGTTACCGTTGATTTCCCTCATATTAAAACAAACATTGCCTTGCAAAAGTTGTACAAGTGCAAACCTGCCGTAATTTTCAAATATGGGACACTTTCTTAGCTGTCTAATTCATTAATGGGAGACACTTTTATTTTCGTTTCCAGGCCTATTTCCTGTCCCGGTCCTACCCTGATTACAATGACTAGTTCTATCCTTAGTGGATGCATTTTGAAAAGATATATTCGTTAATTCACACATTTTTCCTTTAACCAGTCTACTTTTGTGTGATTACTTTCTTCTGTGTGAAGCATGCTATCACATATCCTGGGCCTGGTGCAAAGGCACCAGGCCCAGGGGTGATGGGGTGGTGCAGCACACCCAAAAACAATCATGCTGGAGTTCAGAATGTGGAAGAGCAACAAATATGCCTTTAAATTGTATGTGTATCCTGTCACATTTACTGCGCATTAGAATACAAAGGTCAAATATCAGGTTATGGACCCTATTACGACTACAGCGATCAATTGGACCCCAATAGTCATGGTGGCAGCCTGTGTAATGCCAGACTGACGGTCCACCCACCATATTATTACTTTGGTGGTAGGCCCACCACAGAATCACTGCTACTGCCACAGATCCGCGATCCCGGGTGGTCTTGTGTCGGTGTAAGGTTGGTAAAATGCTGATGGTGCCGCTGCATCAGGGGATGCATACACCACCAGTTTTTTTGTTATCAGTCGTACTCAAAACAATCTTAATATAGTTTGTTCTTTGATTCCTCTTTGATTTTTTTCCGTTTCTTATTCTTTCTCACTTCACACTTGAGCACCACCTTTTTTTGAACTTTTCCTTGGAGCAGCCCTCTTTCTCCGAAAATTAGAGGTATGGTAGAGTGTCTACCATTCTTTGTTAAATTTCTTGATCAATAAATATATGTCTTTTTAAAAAATCAGGTTGTTGCACATCTGTAAATTATTCACTGGGATTTACTTAACCTGTGCTGAAAGAAATCAGGACACTTTACTTGATGAGACATAAGTGCTACATATTCAATGAGATTCGATTTCCATACATATTCATTTTTGCACTATTCATTTTTACCAGTAAAACTGCATTTCCAGGCAAATTAGGGGCCTGATTACAAGTGTAGGAGTCTGAGGACCGCTAAACTCATGGGGGCCTATCAGTGGCGGTCCAGCCACCACTGCACCAGTTGGTCAAACCACCCTACTCCGAGTTGGCCAGTCAGACCGCCATTGCACCACCACAATCACCACAGTAGTGCAACAGTCTTGAGGCCGCAATATGCTTGGCCGGATCACCACCGTCCTGCCAAGTATATTGCAATTTTCCTCTCTGCCACGGTCTTTGTTTTTGGTACCTACTCAAGTCAAGTCAAGTCAAGTCAGATCATTTATATAGCGCGCTACATACCCAGAGGGTCTCAAGGCGCTTGAAGAAGGGTGGGGAATTACATGTCGAATATCCAGGTTTTAAGTTGCTTTCTGAATGCTAGGTGGTTCTGAGTGAGGCGAAGGTGAATGGGAAGTGAGTTCCAGGTTTTAGCCGTCAGGTAGGAGAAGGATCTTCCTCCCATGGTGGTTTTGTTGATGCAAGGTACAGCAGCAAGGGCTTGGTTGGAAGAGCGTAGCTGGTGGGGGGGAGTGTAGAAGGAAAGTCGTGTGTTGAGGCATTCGGGTCCAAGTTCGTAAAGTGCTTTGTGTGCGTGGGTTAGGAAGCGGAATGTTATCCTCTTATTGACGGGTAGCCAGTGGAGGTTTTTCAGGTGACCAGAAATGTGGTCTTTACGCGGGATGTCTAGTATGAGTCTGGCTGATGCGTTCTGGATGCGTTGGAGTTTTTTCTGAAGTTTTGCGGTGGTACCGGCGTATAGGGTGTTTCCGTAGTCCAGGCGACTTGTAACCAGTGCGTGGGTGACCGTTTTCCTAGTTTCGGTGGGGATCCAGCAAAATGTTATTTGAGCATGCGAAGAATGTTGAAGCAAGATGATGAAACGGCGTTGACTTGTCTGGTCATCGAGAGTGAGGAGTCCAGGATGACGCCCAGGTTCCGTGCGTGGTCAGTCGGGATGGGTGCTTTTCCAAGGGCCTCTGGCCACCAAGAGTCGTCCCAGGCGGAGGGGGAGGTACCTAAGATAAGGACTTCTGTTTTGTCTGAATTCAGTTTCAGACGGCTGTGCTTCATCCACTCGGCTACTTCTTTCATTCCTTCATGTAGGTTGGTTTTGGCGGTGTTAGGGTCTTTGGTGAGTGAGAGGATCAGTTGAGTGTCAGCAGCGTAGGAGATGATGTTGAGGTTGTGTTGGCGTGCGATGGCCGCGAGGGGGCTCATGTATATGTTGAAGAGGGTGGGGCTGAGTGAAGATCCTTGTGGCACGGCGCAAATGACTTCAGTGGCCTCTGACTTGAATGGTGGGAGGCGGACTCTCTGAGTTCTTCCGGCAAGGAATGAGGTGATCCATTCCAGTGCTTTTGCTTGGATTCCAATGTTTCTGAGGCGTTGTAACAGGGTGCTATGACAGACTGTGTCGAAGGCTGCGGAGAGGTCGAGGAGGATGAGGGCGACTGTGTCTCCATTGTCCAGTAGAGTTCGAATGTCGTCTGTTGCTGCGATGAGTGCGGTCTCAGTGCTGTGTTTGGCTCGGAAGCCGGACTGTGAGGAGTCGAGGGATTTGTTGGTTTCGAGGAAGGCGGCGAGCTGGTTGTTGACAGCTTTCTCAATGACTTTGGCCGGGAATGGAAGGTGCGAGATGGGGCGGTAGTTTTTGAGTTCGGTGGGGTCAGCTGTGGGTTTTTTCAGAAGGGCGCTGAGTTCAGCGTGTTTCCAGCTTTCCGGGTAGGTGGCGGAGTTGAGGGAGCAGTTGATGACGTCTCGGAGGTGTGGTGCTATGATGGAGTCTGCTTTGTTGAAGATGTGGTGAGGGCATGGGTCTGTGGGGGATCCTGAGTGGATGGAGTTCATCAGGCGGATAGTGTCCTCAGTGGAGATTGGGTTCCAGTCATTAAGGGTGTTCAAGGGGGGTGAAGGTACGGCAGAAGGTTGGGAGGGTTGGTGTCCAGGTTGGTTGTCGAAGCTGTTGTGGATGTCTGCGATTTTGTCGTGGAAGAACGAGGCTAGGGAGTTGCAGAGGGTTTGAGAGGGAGTGATGTCGTTGGAGTTGGCAGTAG
Source organism: Lissotriton vulgaris (assembly GCF_964263255.1). Taxonomy (NCBI): domain Eukaryota; kingdom Metazoa; phylum Chordata; class Amphibia; order Caudata; family Salamandridae; genus Lissotriton; species Lissotriton vulgaris. The sequence continues at coordinate 44,500 of NW_028251920.1, forward strand.
GGTTGGTAAACTCTTTGACGATGTTGAATAATTCCTTGCTGTTGTGGGCGTTGTTGTCTAGTCGGTCTTTGAATGCGGCTTTCTTGGCAGTCCGGATCAGTTGGTGGTGTATGCGGGTGGCATTTTTGAAGGCGTCCCTGGTGCTGGTGTTTGGGTCTTTTTTCCAGGCCTTCTCAAGGGAGCGACAGAGTTTCTTGGATTTCTTAAGATCATCGTTGAACCAGGGGGCGTTTTTGCTGCCTAGTTTGATTTGACGTTTTTTCAGAGGTGCTAGGTTGTCGGCGCTGTTGGTTAGCCATTGAGTGAGGTTAATGGCTGCTTGGTTGGGGTTCGAAGAGTGGGCAGGGGCGTTTTGAAGAAGCGATGAGGAGATCTGGTCGATGGTGATTTTGTTCCAGTTTCTTCGCAGAGTAGGTTGAGGATGGTTGTGGGTTGTGGTCTTTTTGTAGACAAAGTGAACGCAGCTGTGGTCCGTCCAATGGAGAACTGTGGTGTGGCTGAAGGAGATATGTTTGCTGGAGGTGAAGATAGGGTCGAGTGTGTGACCTGCGTAGTGAGTGGGGGTATTAACAAGTTGTTTGAGTCCGAGGTTGGCGAGATTGTCCAGAAGGGTGGTGGTGTTGCTGTCGTTGCTCTTTTCCAGATGAAAATTGAGGTCTCCCAGTAGAATGTAGTCCTCAGAAGGGAGGGCGTGTGGGGTGATAAAGTCAGTGATGTCTTCACTGAATTGTGCACGGGGTCCAGGTGGCCTGTAGAGGAGGGTGCCTCTAAGTGTGGTATTGGGGTCGGTGTGGATCTGGAAGTGAAGGTGTTCGGCGCTAGCGAGGTTGACGTCTGAGCTGGTTGAGATGCGGATGGAATTCTTATGGACGATAGCGATGCCTCCTCCTGTTTGGATGGTGCGGTCCTTACGGATGATCTTGTAGCCTTCCGGGATTGCAATGGTGATGTCTGGGGCTGAGGATGCGTTCATCCATGTTTCTGTTAGGAAGGCGACGTCCGGAGAGATGGTGTCTAGTAGATTCCAAACGTCGATGGCGTGTCTGTGGACCGAGCGGGTGTTGAGCAGGATGCATTTTAGGTGGTTGGTGTCAGATCTCTGTTTGGTGTTCGTGGGTGAGGAGATGGTCTTGGTGCCGTCATACTTGCAGGAGTTGCATGTGAAGGGTCCATGGGTGTGTCCAGGAGCGGCTAGGGCGCAGTTGGGGAGTCGACCGGGGTTAAGGGCTAAGAGGGTGGAGGCGTTGTATGTAATGCGGGTGGGGAGGGTGAGACGGGGGCCAGGGGGTCTGGCGCTGGGCGCGGTCCAGGCGCGGACGGGCGTAGACGGGCTTACCTTTGGCGCACCTTCGGCGCGGCCACAGCGCGTGAACGCTGCGCATTGGGACATCTGACTTAAAAGGGTAGTGTAGGGGGGCGGAGCGTGGGAGGGTCAGGTGGGAGGCGGTCGTGGGGAGGCGGGCCAGGGGAAAGCACAACAACAAAATGGTGGGAGGGATTCAAAATGAAACTTAGCACAAAGCCCAAAATGAATAAATGCACCAAACAGTGAGAGCGCTATTCAGTCAACACTGCTGCAATTCCACAGTATAATTCCCAATGCAATGCTATTTAATGAAAGCGCTACCCAATCTCAATGCTGCACAAAGCGCTATGAATTTTACAGCAATAACACGCACAAGTTTTAGCAGCAGCAGAGCAACAGAGCTACGATACCTATCACGAGTGCTTCAATGAAGTGAATTCAGCTGTGAGAGCTGTAGCAGTGATAGCGAGCTGGAGCCAGGGAGCGTGGGGGAGCGACCGTTCGGGACGAGGTCCAGGCGGTCACAGATTAGCCAGGGAGGTGTAGAGCCCTGTGCCTGTGTTCGTGGGTGGAAGGGTCAGGTGGGAGGCGGTCGCGGGGAGGCGGGCCAGGGGAAAGCACAACAACAAAATGGTGGGAGGGATTCAAAACGAAACTTAGCACAAAGCCCAAAATGAATAAATGCACCAAACAGTGAGAGCGCTATTCAGTCAACACTGCTGCAATTCCACAGTATAATTCCCTTTTTCTTTTTTTTTTTTTTTATTGAGATGGATTAGAATACAAAAAGAAAAAACCTACATACATACATTTAAATTATCAGCTGGATAAAAGAAAGAAATATACACGGAGGTTTTAGAAGGTCAATTTCTATCTACACACTTGCCTCTTATTTTTATATTTACACACATTCAAATACTGATAAAGTACCTCAGATCTTACAAAAGGCGATATCAAACCCTTATCTAAAAAGGATTTTACAAGCCGGCATAGATTCAACAATTTCATCCTCTTGTTTCCCTCCATTTACTAAGGGGTGCCCAGATTTTTTTCCCAAATTCTTTCTTCTTTTGACCCTTAAAATTATATAAACAGTCCTCAATATTATGGATCCCAAGCAGTCTAGTTAACCATATCTGGAATGAAGGTGCTATTGGATCTTTCCAGGCTGCCGCTATTAAAATTCTTAACACTGCGACACACAAAAATACAAAGGCTTCCGCTTCCTGTGTAATTTTAAGATTTTCGTCCCTGCCAATTAAAACCGTCGTTGGGGATAGAGAAATTTGGCCCTCTAGCAGCCCCGATAAAAACTTCTCCATTTCAGTTAAAACAGGTTTCAGATTTGGACAGGAATAGAACATATGAATTAAATCTGCTGGGCCCTGGTCACATCTTGGACATCTGTCCGTATCCCTTTTACCCCATTGAAACAGTTTCACGGGTGTGTAGTATATATTAAAGATCATCTTATAATGTTGAGCTTTTAAATTAGTTGCTCTTAAAATTTTCTTGTTCAGCGCCAGTGCATAGTCCACATCAACATTTGGGTCCCCAATTTTAAGAGCCCAAGCATTTTCCACATGTACAACATCCTCTTCCATGGCCTGTAACAGAAAACCATGTCCTATTTTAATCTTCCTACCCCCATTCCTTATATACTGAACAATCGGGTTAACCTCCTGAATAGAGATCCTGGGTCTTATGGATTTCACTGATTGTTCTAACTGGTTGCCTGTGTTCGTGGGTGGAAGGGTCAGGTGGGAGGCGGTCGCGGGGAGGCGGGCCAGGGGAAAGCACAACAACAAAATGGTGGGAGGGATTCAAAATGAAACTTAGAACAAAGCACAAAATGAATAAATGCACCAAACAGTGAGAGCGCTATTCAGTCAACACTGCTGCAATTCTACAGTATAATTCCCAATGCAATGCTATTTAATGAAAGCGCTACCCAATCTCAATGCTGCACAAAGCGCTATGAATTTTACAGCAATAACACGCACGAGTTTTAGCAGCAGCAGAGCAGCAGAGCTACGATACCAATCACGAGTGCTTTAATGAAGTGAATTCAGCTGTGACCGCTGTAGCAGTGATAGCGAGCTGGAGCCAGGGAGCGTGGGGGAGCGACCGTTCGGTCCTAGAGGGTCCCCTTGTGCCTCAGGGCCATGTGGTACATGCAGGGGGGCACAACATGTGTCCCCCTGTATGCATACACCCCAGTACCTTAAAGGCATGGATTGGAACCTGCCCATGCCATGCAGGTACTGTCTTTGATGTCCCTATTGCGGTGCCTATTTCATACACACCGCCAAAGAACTGCCTTCCAGTGACTAAACAAGTCACAATCTTGTAGATGGTGCGCACACAGGTTTGGCTGTGTGGGAACAGCCTGTCTGCATGGGGGTTCTGCTCCCACACCGCCAAACTTGTAATCAGTCACTTAGTGACCATGTCAACGGAAAATGTGGTATCATTAAATGACCGTGCGCTACCACACCAGTGCTTGAAAATGCACAACTGTCTACATACCACACCCTTGTCAATCTCATGCTGAATGGGCGAGACACATTTGCAACCCTTTTTTTTGTACATCACTATGATCTTTCACAATCCTAATGACTTCAGTGATATAATATTATTGGCAGGGACTCCACACTGAAACTTGTTCCAGCACTCTTGGGCTTGTTTGCTATAAATATAACCTCAATAAGCAAACAAATAAATACAAAATATAATTATTGACACCCAAAACTAGGTACTAAGACCTACTGCTCCTATTTTACCACATTTGGGCTAAAAAGGTAAACATTAATTAAATGTAAGTGAGCAAACTTTGCCAGTTTGAACTAGAAAAGTTCTTGGTCACCCTCAAGAAGGAGTAAAAATACCAGTGTTCATAGTTACCAGCTTTTGGAATCCAAGAAAACAAAACCATGCACTCACTGCAATATTGGATATCCCACCTATAAAAGGACATCATAAGCCTGGCACCTCAACAGTGCACAGAAAGACGATAATAATAGATGTAATTGCATACAATGAAAAATAATTCTGTATCATTGATTTTTCATTTATGCCATTAGAAATGTGGTCTATAGAATTGAATACTTCTGCAAAAGAGGTATATATATATATATATATATATATATATATATATATATATATATATATATATATATATATATATATATATATATTAAATATATATAAATTAAATATGAGAAAAGCAACAGAATGACGTATATAACTAGCTGCAACAAGTACCAGGAACAACTGGGAGACTGGAAAGACAAAGGTCTTATAGAAAAAGACGAATTTGAGTTATTGCAGTGTAAGAATCCCAAATTGCCAGCACTTTACTTATTACCAAAAGTGCACAAAAGTCTCACCAACCCCCCTGGGAGACCCATTGTATCTTCCAGGGGCAGTTGCTGGGAAAATACCTCCAGGTATGTAGATTTTTATCTACAGCCTCTGGTTCAAAACTTACCCTCGTACCTAAAAGACTCGAGGGACTTCCTGAAAAAGATTGAGCTGGTTCAGTGGGAACAAGGATGGCAACTTGTTACCCTTGACGTTAACAGTCTGTACACCTGCATCCCACATCACTTGGGGATACAGGCATGCAGACATTTTCTGCAAACTAGATCTGTCTCATACATTTTACACACTGAGATGATTCTGGACATGGCCCTGATGTGCCTCACCCAGAATTTTTTTACCTTTATTAGGGAGATTTTCCATCAATTCCTTGGGACCGCGATGGGTTCTTGCTTTGCTCCCAGCTTTGCCGGACTATTCTTAGGCTGGTGGGAGGAGCAAGTAGTCTACAGGTCCCAGGAGTTTCAATCCAAGGTCATCATCTGGCTGAGATACATAGATGACATTTTTGTCATCTGGAATGGAACTGCTGAGGAAGCGAAGGATTTCACTAAATCCCTTAACACGAACAACCTCAACCTCTCCTTCACTTGTCACGTCAACAATGAAGAAGTGGATTTTCTTGACCTCAAGGTGCAAGTGGTGGAAAACACTCTCACCACTGTACTCTATAGGAAAGAAACAGCTGGCAACAGTCTGCTACACGCCAGCAGTTGCCATCCACACTCTCTGATCAATTCCATCCCATTAGGTGAATTTTTAAGAGCCAAGCGGAACTGCTCCAATAATTTAGACTATGAGAAAGAAGTAGAGGCCATGACCCAAAGATTCACAACGAGGGGATACAGTAAGAAAAGCATCAATGCAGCAATCTCTAAAGCCAATACTCTTAATCGGACCGATCTGTTAAAAGAGAAGGACCAGATCAACAAAAACCCCACCCCCACAACTAGATTCATAACAGACTATCATGGTCAAAATAGGGAGTTGAGGAAGGCCCTGGACAAATTCTGGAATGTTCTCACACTTGATAAGGACATTGCAGCAGCCATCAGCCCACACCCCCAAATTACTTTCAGAAAGGCTAAATCACTCAAGGACACTCTATGTACTACGCTAGTTCCCAAAAAAAATTAGCAGCAATCCAGTCACTGGATTCTACATATGTGGCAGATGTAAAGCCTGTAAGAACAGCGCCAGTACTAAAACCATTAAACTGTCCAAACATATCGACCCTTTTAACATCCGGGTGCACACAACGTGTCAAACTGACCATGCTGTGTATGCACTCATGTGCCCTTGTAAACTGACTTACATAGGCAGCACGAAACTACCTGCCAAAGACAGAGTGCTACAGCATATGAGGGCCATTAACAATAAAGACAAGAACTACCCCATAGCCAGACACTTTGAATCCTTCCACAAAAGTAACCCCAATCTCTTATCCTTTTGTGTACTTACATCCGTACCCATAAGGGAAAGGGGGGGTAACAGGATACAGGAACTCCGCAGGTTGGAATCCCTTCTCATTATAAAATATCGAACCATGCAGCCGGAAGGGCATAACCTGGATGAAGAACTAGAAGTACATCTGGGTTAGATGTTGTGCACTGTCACCTGCCAACACTAGCACTTGGTTGACTGTCAGTTCAGCTGTGTACAATACTTTGGTTTGTGAGATACTTGTGTCGATTTAATGTTATAATGAACTATGTCACTGATGCACAGTTAATCACTGAATTTTTATTATTTTTTTCACCAGATGGTTGTGAGAAGTCACAAGAATTGGCAATGCACGAGCACTTGAGCACGTTTTCACGTATGGCAGTTGACACGTATGGTCGAAAACACGGGCGATGGCGGCTCAGCAGGTCCATGATGTTTTTCATGTTTCTTATGGTATAAACTTTATGCCCACTGGGGCTTAATAAGGACATATGAATGCACTCCTGGTTCATTGCCCACTTGGGCTGTGTTGACTGACGTTATGGAGCGTTCCGAACTATGTGGCGATATGAGGTGAATTTCGCCATGCCCCCAGGCCTACCAACATTATTTTGCCTGCCAGGTGCACCATTAATTTGGGTCACGTAAAGAGAGGATGTGCATGAAGATTTAATGCAATGTCTTCGTAATATTTTCATGTGTTTTGTACCTCCCTAGGCTGGGAACATGCCACTCATTTATTTCAGTGATGCGCTGCCATGAATGTGGCCCAGGCTGACTAACACTAGTTTGCCTGCCAGGTGCGCCATTTATGTGGGTTCACACACAGAGAGGATATGCATGATGATTTAATACAATATCCTCGTAACATTTTGAATTTTATTTTCATGTGTTTGTACCTCCCAAGGCTGGGAACGTGCCATTCATTTATTGCCTTTCATTTGTGCATTGCCATGAATACGTGTAAATGTGACTTTCTCACGAGTCTTTTTACTATGTTCACTGAAGGTCATGTGACCATACTTAAACAATTGAATCACTCACACTCACGCTCGTGATCAAGAGGTTTTACCTCGAAACGCGTTGGGTAGGAGCTGAACATTAAAGCTCGCTAAACTGCAAAGCTGGCCTGGACATTCCTTCTTTACCGTGTGGAATTTCTTTTTGGATATATATATATATATATATATATATATATATATATATATATATATATGTATATATATATATATTCACTGAAAAAAACAGAGGTTTCACACCAGTTATAGTTAGCTGGAAATTTTACTGACATAAAACCATTGAAATTCCCACATTATAGTTAGTCGGACTCACTATGACTTGCGCGTGCAATGCATTGCTGATGACATCACATATTACATCACTCATGACATGGTCAGTGACATCACTCATGACATCACTGATGACACCATCCAGTGAATGTGTGTCTTTCTGAAAAATAAATATGTTTTATATATGTATATGTAAAGGTCGATGGAAGAATAAATGTTTACATTATTGTCCTAATTAATGTTTTTTTTTTTTTTAAATTGATTGGTTAACTGGCCTATTAAGTGTATCTTAGTGAATACATATATTGGCGAGTAATATTTAAATATTTAAATATATGTATCAGTGTTTCACTTTGTGTATAAGTGACTGTATGGGTTGGTGAGTAGCTACATGTGTGTGTATATGGGTTATTATATGTTTTTTTAGTATCTGTATGAGTGTCTGTATAGTTTGGTGGGGGTGTTACTTAGCACATAGATGTATCAATGACTGACTCACTGTTTGTATGTTTTTTTAAAACAGCATATGTGCAGGACTGTATGAGTGGATGAGTGTGTATGTGTGTGTGTTACTGATTGAATGCCTGTCTCACTAGTGTGTTTATCAGTAACAAGATATGTTTTAATCTAGTATATGTGAGTATTGATGTATATAAGTCAGTATATGTGAGAGTGAGAGATTGTAAGATTTCCTGTTTAAATAAGTATGTGTTTCTATAAGTGATTGTTTAAGAGAGTACATATGTGTAAGTTTCCTTAGAGGTAAGGTGGTAGTGTGTGTAAATCTGTATATGCACATAAATGGATGTTTTTATTAGTTTATTTGCATGTATGAGTATATGTGTGAGTAACTTTTTGATGACTGTCGGTGTGTCACAGGATGAATAGGGGTATCACTACATATGAGGAGTGAGTATATGTATGAGTGACTATATAAAACTGTTGGTGAATGTGTGAATGTGTATATAGATGGTGAAAATACTGAATTGGTTGTTGTAACTGGTATGGGTATATCCACTTTTTTGAAAATGTTAGTTTCTATTTTTGAATATGTGTTTCAAAGGTTACTTTACAGTGAAAGGAGGTCTGTCACTGTGTCACAAGGATGGTGTCATCAGTGATGTCATGAGTGATGTCACTGACCATGTCATGAGTGATGTAATATGTGATGTCATCAGCAATGCATTGCACGCGCAAGTTATAGTGAGTCCGACTAACTATAACGTGGGAATTTCAATGGTTTTATGTCAGTAAAATTTCCAGCTAACTATAACTGGTGTGAAACCTCTGGTTTTTTCAGTGAATTTAATAGGTTTTTTAAATGCTAATTCCTAACTATAACTGGTGTGAAACCTCTGTTTTTTTCAGTGAATTTCATAGGTTTTTTTTAATGCTAATTTCTAACTATAACTGGTGTGAAACCTTTGTTTTTTTCTGTGAATTTCATAGGTTTTTTAACTGCTAATTTTTAACTTTTTATAGGGCTTTATACCTATGTACTTTGTAGTGAATTTCTAAGCTTATTTTTTCGCAAATGTCTATAGCTGAGAAAGGTATGTTTTTCTATAAATGAACCCTATATTGTATATTAAGATAATATTTTTGTTTTAAAATAGTATTTTACTTTTTTTTTTATATTTGACTTTGGAGCGCTCCCGGTGCGCGTACCGGTGAACGCCCCGGTGCGCGTTCCGGTGCGCGTCCCGTCAGCGCACCAACAAAAAAAAAGAAAAAAAATTAATGAAGGAGTGAGCATGAAGAATGGGGACAGAGAGAGTGGTGTTAAGAGAAAGAGAGCTAGAGGGAGGAACACAGAGGGATTGTGTAATAGATAGTAAGACAGAGAAAAGGTGTAAGAGGAAGTAACTGAGAAAAAGAAAATGAATAAAGGAGCAAAAGAAGAGAAGAAAGAGGAAGAAGACTAAAGCAGAGGTTCTGGGAAAATGTGAATGGGTGATGAAAGTAAAAGGAAGGAGACTTAAGTATGGGGAATGACAGATAGTGACGGAACCAGAGAAAAAAAACAGTAGTGACGGAGGGAAAGAAAATAGCAGTGAGTGTAAGTTAAGAGGAGTGAAAGAGGGCGGATATAAGTGAATAAGGGTAAGACATGGGGAGTGACAGAGAGAAAGAAGAGAGCGAGTAAAGGAAGGAGTGTCACAAAGGGACTAAGTGAACCAGTAAAAAAGGTAAGTGAAGGAGTGTGGATAAGCAGAGGTAATGAAAGAAGTTGAATGTGGTAGGAAGTGAACATGGAGGATAAGAATAAGTGTGGGAAGCAAAGTAAGGAAACAGGGGTGAGGTAGAGTGAGAGAAAAGTAGTGAGGTTAATGCAAAGGGTGATAAGAAAGTACATTTTGTAAACACACTTACCATATAATTAATGAAAACTTGTATCTGTGAAAGACAAAAGAAAAAACCTGTTATAATTAGTTAAAAATATATATTAAAATAGAAGAAACAGTTCAAGAGGTTAAAAAATCTAAAAAAATGTACTAAGAAATAAAGCAATAGTGAAGGATACAAAAACAGAAATAAAGTAATGTAGAAAGAGAAAAAAGAAGGAATAAGAAATAGAAAGAGAACAAATTACTGAAGGTAAGTAAGATACTAAAAGAATGTGAGATACCAAAACGAAATCAGGAAAGATAAGAAAGTAAAAAGAAAATGAGTGAAAATGAGAGGAGTCTGAATGAGGAACTATTAATAAAAAAGAGGAATAGAAGATGACTGAGAGTGAGTGAAGGGGAGTCACAGAGTGAAGGGATGAAGAGAATGAGGTTAATATAGAATGATGGATGAAACAGGAGTGAGAGAGTAAGTACACAGAAAAACAAAGGGAAGGACTAAGTGAACTACAGTACAATGAGTGCGAAAGAAAAAAAAGGAGAAAAAGAAAGAAAGAGAGGGGAAGAAAACTAAAGCAGTGGTACTGAGAGAATGTGAAAAAAATAAAAAGTGGTGGAAGGAAGAGAGGAAATGCAGACAGTTCAAATTGGATTGAGAAGTTGTGAATGAAGTGCAGTAAAGGAACAGCGATGAAACAAAGTTAAAAAAGCAGTGTAAATGAGTAAAGAGAGGTAAATAAGGGAGAAAAAGGAAAATGAGTGTGAGAATATGTGAATACAATATAAATTACACAATGCAAACTATACAATAACATCTACAATATGTTACATTATTTATTTTTGCTGTTCTCAGAATATATTTAATTTCACCTAAATTAGTGAGTTCAAAGTCTTCATCATATAACAGCGGGGAAAAAAACACAATCTAAAAGATTGTGTTTAAAAAAAACCATTCAAACATACATTTCATATATGTACACTAATCTTTGATTCACTTATGTTTCCGTGAGGCCTATTAGAAGATAGTGAAGGTCCTTTTGGTGGAAAAAAAGTCTGTTATGGATTGAGTTAGGCTTCCCTTGTATTATTATAAATTTACTTAGGCTTCATCACATACTCTTTGTTATATTTCAAATTCCAGCCTGATACCATACACTGCCCAAAGATAACTTCACTGTTAAAAAATCCAAACTACATGTCTAAACTAAAACACAACAGTGCCCTATCTCTACTGATATAATTATTTTTTATGCAATTTACAGCAACAAAATGGAAGGAGAAAAGAATATATCTTTTGAAATTGTTTTGAACAACAACCAGGATGGAAAAAATGCTGAAAATGATAACATTGACTTTATGGATGAGTCTCTGGACCTTAAATTACTTGAGTGTGTGGAATCAATGGAAACACAGAATGTAAATTAAGAGATTCCAGACAACATTTTATTAGAAGTTTTATTAAATTATGAAAAAGAATCAGAAGAATAAATTTATATTTAATAATCAAAAATTGTTCGAGCCATTATTCATTTTTATATGTAATTCATCAAGTAGATCAAAAATGTTTAAAATATAAAGTGAGACTTATAGTATACTGTGCAACTTTATTGTGTTACATAGTAAGTTTGCTCATAGTTACTTCCTTTCTCCCACTATATTATCTACAATGTGTATTTAACATCTCTTTATCATCTCCTGCCTCCATGTTGTTTCTGCTTTCCTGACAGACTACACTATGAATTCCATATACCACAATAACTTCTGTAACAACATGCAAGATATCTACAAAGGAAACTATGTATATTAAATTATAGACTCTGCATTGATACCTACATGTTGGTACTTAAATAAAAAAAAAAACAACAACAAAAAGAACAATTAATAAACATACAATTTTTAAAAGTGATTCTTTTTTCCCAATAGTACGCTCTCAGGAGCGCTCCCAGGAGCGCTCCCCGGTGCGCGTACCGGGTGCTTCCCCCGCGAAAATCGGGAAAAAAAACAAATTTTGAGACCCCGCGGGGCCCTTTAATGGCCCCCATATCAAACCTAGGGGGTCAGGGGGGGTCTACTCGGCCCCCTTATGGTCAATTCCCCCCTTTGTTTTTGCCACCTCTTGTGTCTCGATTTTACCGAGACACAAGATGGCGGCCACTCCGGACTGTTTAGAATGTTTACAGACCCCCGAGAGCCAATCAGCTTTCTGCGCGCAAGTCGCGTGGCGCGCCCGGTGTGCTCCCCGGTGCGCGTACCGGAGCGCGCCTATAGATATATATTTTTTTGAACCTAAATTACTCAAAATCCACTGGAGCACATATCTTGAGACATAGCAAAGGCTCATCGGGCTACCAGTCCCTACAATTTTGCCAAGTTTGGTGGAAATCCATTCAGCCGTTCGGGCTAAAAGTGAAATCGACCGCCCTATGGAAATTAACATGGGGAAAACGCGTTTTGGGACCCCCCTTTTATCTCGGCCCCCGCTTCACGAATCCCCCCCAAACTTTTAAGGAAGGACCGGTGCTCGAAGAGGCCATTTTGAGTAAATTTTCAAGCAGATTCGTCAACCGGTGCCAAAGTTATTCCAAATAGAATTTTGAGATTTAACATTGAAAAAAATCCTAACTATAACTACCTACTGGCGACCGCCAGTAGGTAATATATATATATATATATATTATATATATATATATATATATATATATATATATATATATATATATATATATATATATATATATATATATATATATATATCCATGAGACGGAGAAGCATGATACCCAACAGTAATCTGAAATTAGATGTAAGATACCAATGCCACACTTTATGTATATTTTACAGCGAAAACTCACAGACCAAAAGACTTGGCTGTCAACTATCAAACGGGGCTATCAGAAGATGGTCCGTCTAGTACAAACTTTTGATCCTAATACTTAATAAGGGAATTAAGGAACTTGATGGCCTAAGTGTGGACCAATCCTAAAATGAGGTTTCAAAACGTATTATTAGAAAGTGTATGCACACTGTATATGATTTAAAAATGTGCATATAGCTGGGTCTGAACTTGGGTGGCGAAGTGAGCTAAAGAACAATGATGGATTCAACCCAGATTTGTGACTGGGAGTGAGTGTCTGAAAGGTATCAGTGCTCCGTCCATCAGCGCCTTGCATTTACTTTGTTTGCACAAGTTGGCAGGGTATGCCCAGATGTGAGTCCCTTGCTCACTTTGCCAATGAATTCAAGCTAGCCTGGCTGATGAAGGGTGTTACCCTGAAACGGGACCCAGAATGCTTGTTTCCAGTCCAGGGAAGACCTGGCTTCGTAGTTCAGGTTGGACTGTTCCGATGAAGCGCAGGGTCAAGACTGATTTGCATATAGCTGGGCCCGAACTGGGGTGGCAAAGTGAGCTAAAGAACGATAATGGAGTCAACCCAGATCTGTGACTAGGGGTGAGTGTCTAAAAAGTATCAGCGCTCCGTCCATCAATTCCTTGTGGTTGCAAAAATCAGTGGTGGCTGGTGACATTTGAAAGTGGTGAGGCGTAAATGTTCAGGGTGTGTGCCCAGCGGCGATCAAGCATAGCGAGGGAGCCTGACCGTTATAAGGAGGGTTTGTATGGGGGGGATTCTCGCCCCAAGGAAATGTTGGGAAATAATGAGCAAATTGTGAATTTTCTAGCATATTTGAGAAAGCAAGAAGGTTAATGTAGCAATTGTTAAAGTGGGGCACATAAAATACTGTTCTGTGATTTGCATATTACACGTTCTTTGCAGCAGGCATATTAACACTCTGTGCTACCTTAGATGAGTCAAAACTGCCATCATACAAAACTTCAATCTCTCTCCAGGAGGCACATTAATCATCAGAGTTATGTTTGCACTTTTATTGTTGCCTGAAAACTGTTGAATATACAAGGAACTTTGCAGTGCGTTTAAAACTGCTACAGTGCTACACAACCGGCCCTCCTCCTTCCAGCCTCCCAATGGAAAGTCCTGATGCCCAGTGTGGCCAGTGTGGCCTTGATACCATCCCCTCAATCTGTTCCCAGGCCCTGTGTTTTTGTTTATGTTCTGACAAATGGCTTGAATTATATGGCTTACATTTGGAAGATCCTACTTTCATCAAACTGGTTAATGTAGATTGCAAGCCAATTGTCAAGCCATAAACAAACAAAGCACACAGGGTGGGCTGTTAACTATGCTGGACAAGAGGATGAACTCCTTGCCTTGATGTGCAGGGAGGACACAGTCACAGCCGAGTCCATTGTGAAATTTACATTTGTTCAATACACATAAGGTGTCAGGCCAGGAAGGCTCTTTGAAAACAACAACCTGCTCTTTCCTTTGAAAACGTTTTGAAGTGCATTGTGCAGCCCGGGATTTCAAGGAATGCCCAGGTGAGGCATGGAGCCACCAGCAGCCGGCCAGCAGAAGGCAGGTAACATGCGTGCTATTTCACTCTCAGTCTCACACACATTCCAAACGCCAATCCCAGGCCCCTGGAGGCAGTCTGTTCAGAAGGGGGCGGGGCAGCAGGAGTTAAGTGCATCGACGTCTGGAGTGCATAGCAAGATTGCGCATGTTCTGTTTAGGGTTTCAACATTTTTCTCCCAGCCCATACATGCGCACTAGGCGCTGCTCATTAAAAGAGCAAGGGTTCTTCCTTGCCGCTCTTCTAATGAGCTGCCTAGTGCGCATGTTCGGGCTGGTAGCAAAAATTGTTAAGCCCTAAACAGAACATGAGCACTACTGCTCAAGCCAATCCTGGTGCTGCTGCTGGAGCAGTGTCTGGATTGGCTGAGAGCCAGAGGGGTTGCCACTTGCCAGCACTGAGGCGCCTGCAGACCCGAGGCGGCGCGGGCCAGGTAAGAGTTTTATTTTATTTGAAACTACCCCCCCCGCGCGCGACACCCCCACCCCCGTGCGACACCCTCACCTGAGCCACGACTCACAATACATTCCGCACAAGTTAATAATAATATTTCACAAATGCTGTCCCTGAGTGAATGCTTGCCTGGCCTGCTTTTTCAAAAAAGTAAGGCGGTATATCCACTAGTCTGAACTTGGCGTACCACTGTTAGTGAGGGCTAATGTCGGGCCAGAACACCTATAAGCAGGGCACTTCTCTTTGGCTATTTAGTTTACGGTACCCACTGTTACGTTTCCTCTTAATGAACAGCCTATATTTGGTGTAGGAAACCGCATTTCTTGCTTACCTCTATGTGCGCTTTTCATGTTTTGTATCGGCGATAACATAATTAGAAAGGAAATAAATACAGCCTTTTTACAACATCAATAAGCCATTCCTGTTTTACGCTGAGGTCGGAAGAAGGATTCTTTTTTTTTTAATTTCTGTAATTTTTTATTGTATATAAAAAAATATATATTTACATGGAGCATACATGAGTGAAAGGAGAAAGGAAGGAAAAAGGAAAAAAGAAGGCGCCGGGGGGGGGGGGGGGTATAGCAATATTGTCCTGCAATAGTTCGATCTTTGCAATGGTACGTGGGGTCGGATAGTTCGAATAGTCCAAAAAAGAAGAAGTCCGTTTTCCGAGTCTTGCTTGGCGTTGTCCCCCCTTTTGCACTGCCTGGTGGGTATAACGCCCCGGACAATAGAGAGGATAGAGAGGGATAGAGGTAGGAAAGGAGATAGGAGAGTGTTCTTCCTCGCAGGTTTCTTTTGTTAGAGTGTGGGTCCCTATAGTGTGTCCCTTGATGGATGTCTAGTGTCTAGTGTCTGCGCCTAGGGGGGTTTATGTGATGAAAGGTAGAGGTCTAGGGGCCCCCATATGTTTGATTGCCTGTGTGTTTTCGGTGAGTGTTTCGCTGTAATGTTATCTGCCCCTCCTAGGAATGTGACCCAGTTGAGCCACGCCTGTGGTGTAGCTTTTGTGGTGTCTTTCCAGTTGCTTAGGATTATTTTGACTGCAGCCGTCAACAGTAGGTCAATGAGGTCACGGTCTTCTGTTGTTGTGATTGACGGGGATGCAAAGCCCAAAACTAGACTTGGGAAATCTATGTGTATGGTTACTCCAGTGATTTCATTGATAAGCTTCCCAGTTCTTTCCCAGAAGTCCTTTATCTGAGGGCAGCTGAGCAGGAGATGCTCTAAGTCCCCCCTCCCACTGTCACAATTCCAGCATGTATCGCTCTCTCGGATCCCCAGGGTGGATAGGCGGGCCGGTGTCCAGTATGCCTTGTGCACTAACCAGTATTTGGTCTGATTTAGTGAGGCAGTTATCTTTTTTCTAGTGGTCGATCGCCATAATTCTGCCTTTTCGGTCTTGCTTAGTTCCTTCCCTGCTGAGGACCCCCAGAAGTTTGTGACCTTGTCATTGAGTTTGGTGTTTTTGGGGCGTAGGGCTTTGTATAGGTGTGCTATTTGGTGTCCTAGTGTGTTGAGATTGGCTGCAAGTTTTAAGAGCGAAGGTGTCTGGCTGTTAAGGTTTGCCTTCCTAATTGCTACTTTTATTTTCAGGAAGTTGTATAGTTCTATGTTTTGCAGGTTGTGCGATTCCTTGAGTGCATCAAAAGTTGTGTTCTCGCCCTGTCTTTGAAGGTCTTGGGCCGTGGATATACCATGTCCGTACCACTCAGGCATGTCTAGAACCTTATCTCTGTATTTTAAAATGGGGTTGTGCCAGAGGGATTCAAATTGGCCTCCCCTGATGCTTGTTGTCAGTAGTTTGTCGACGCTCAGGAGAGCTGTCTTTGTGTTCCTGAGGACGGGGTTATCCTTCACTGCTGGGTGTCGAGTGGCTGTCAGGAGGGTTATAGGGTTCATGCCTTTTAGTAGTCCGCGCTCAAATGATAGCCATGCTGGGGTGTATTCCTGTCTTGGGTCTAGCCAGTGTAGCCCCTGTCTAGCTATGCATGCCGTCTGGAATCGTTTGAAATTCGTTATGTTCAGGCCGCCCTGATCTTTTGCTAGCCTTAGCTTGTGTAGGCTTATTCTGGGTTTTTTCCCCCTCCATAGGAAGCTGTTCAGTATCTTGTCAAGTGTCTTGTGGAAGCTCTCTGTGTTAGTCAGTGGGAGCATTGTTAGCATATAGTTGACCATCGGTGTCAGCATCATTTTTATTGCTTCTATCCTTCCCCACCATGTTGTGAACTTGGGGGACCACCCTTCTACTTTGTCCTTAATTTTCTGTATTGTTGCGTGTTCGTTATGTTCCAGAGTCATTCTTAGGTCTCTCTCAAAGAGGATACCCAGATATTTAATGGGTTTCGGTTGCCATGTTAGTCCTGACGTTCCTAATACTGTTCTTGTTGTGTGGATGTTTAAAGGTTTGCACTCAGATTTGTCTCTGTTGAGTTTGTACCCCGAGACCTGGGCGTAGTTATCGATGGTGTCAGTCAGTGCTTTTATGGATCTTTCTGGGTCTTCTGTGACTATTAGTACGTCATCCGCGTATGCCGCTAGCTTGAAAGTTTCTCCCCCTATTGGTATCCCTACAATATCCACATTAGTTCTGATCATCGTGAGGAGCGGTTCTATGGCTAGTAGGAATAGGGCTGGTGACAGAGGGCATCCTTGTCTAGTTCCCCTTCCCAAGTTGAGTATGTTTGATGTTCCCCCGTTGACCACCACCCTTGCTTTGGGGTCCTCGTATAGGGCCATCACCATCTTCCTATAGTTTGGACCTAGCCCGAATTTCCGCATACACTGATCTAAGAAGGGCCATGAGACTCTATCGAAGGCTTTCTCAGCGTCTAGGGCTATCATGACTGCTGCGTTGTCACTTCGGGAGGAGTGGTTAATTATGTGGCATAGAAGTCTCGTGTTGTCGTGTGACATACGGTTTTTAAGGTAGCCTACTTGCGAGTTGTGTATGAGTTTCGGAAGGTATGCGTTGAGTCTGTTGGCCAGTATTTTTGCGTAGATCTTGCAGTCCACATTTATGAGGGAGATCGGTCTAAAGTTCTTCGCCTCTGTTGTGTCTTTCCCTTCCTTGGGTATCACTATTATGTTCGCCTCAGCCAATGAGGGTGTCATGTGTCCGCTCTGGGCGCATGCAGTGAATACCTCCTTCATTGTGGGTTTGAGTATGTTTAGGTACTGCTTATAGAAGCCGGCTGTGAAGCCATCTGGCCCGGTGCCTTGTTGTCTTTGAGGCTTTGCGTGGCTTTCTCTATTTCGTCCTCCGTTATGGTCATTTCCAGGATGTCTTGTTCTTGGTTCGAAAGTGTGGGTGTGGTTATGTTCTCTAGTAACTCTTTTCCCCCGTCCTCATGTAATGTCTCATCTTTGGTGTACAGTCCCTCATAGAAGTCCCTGAAGACTTCTAGGATGTCTTTGTTCGAGGTCTGGGCTATACCGTGTTTGTCTTTGATGGCTCCTATCGTGTGGCGTTTCTGCTTCCCCCTCAGGTAGGATGCTAGGTTTTTGCCCGCTTTGTTTGCGGTGCATAGGTTAATGGACTTATATTTATTGATCCACGTGCCTGCTCTCTCGCTTAGTATTCTGTTGAGTTCGTACTTTAATTTGGTCAGGTTTGTGAGTGTGTTCTTATCTTCTATTCTGGCTATGTGGCTGTTCTCAAGTTTTTTAATTTCTTTCTCTAGGTCTGCAATTCTCTTATTCCTGTCTTTGTTCATCCTGCCCTTGACTGTCATGACAGTTCCCCGGATAGTGGCCTTCAGGGCGTCCCATAGGACTTCCCTGTTTGTGTTTGGTTTGTCATTCATGAGTAGGTATTCTTTTATCGCCTCCTCTATCTTGGCTATTGCTGGGGCGTGTTGGAGCAGGCTGTCGTCGAATCTCCATCGTTTCTTGGAGCACATATATGTCACTCTTAAGTTTCCTAAGGTGTTCGATCACTTTCCTCCTTTTCACCGGGCTATTCAGACCCTTGACGTTTAGGGACACTATTTTAATGTCAGACGCTATGCTGCTCTGGTTGATGTTCGTCATTTAGGCTGCTTTTTTTTTGCGCTTTTGCTGTGGCCTTCCTCTGCGTCTTATTGGTCTTGGGGTTTTGTGTGGGACAAACCCCCTGTGCCTGCGTGTACTGCTCCTCCATGTGAGTGTATAGAGAAAGATCAAGTCTAGAGAAGATAGATGATAGATAGTAGGCCCATGTATGTGCTCCCCGCTCCCCCTTTGTTTCTTCACTCCCTCACCCGTCCCTCCCGCCTCCCCCCTCTCGCAAACTGTCTAAAGTAAGGCAATGCAGACATGTTATAGGAAGGCGAGAGATGTGAATCCACAGGGGATCTGTGTCCATCGACTGAAGTTCAAAATAATATGGGACAGTCACTGCTTTGCTGCTGAGTTAGTCTCACATTAGAAAAGTCAAATGTAGTGGTGCTGCAGAGCTCAATCTCAACCGGGAGCTGTCCCGCAGTGCTGTTTATTGTTGAACCCTGTCCTAACACTCGAGTGGTCACCGGTCACGTACCTTTGCTCTGAGCTGACTTTCACACCGGGGCGATCACATGCCTTGCAGATCTCAGGCTGTCTCACGCTCAAGCAGTCACATTACTTGCCTCTGACCTAAGTCGCATAATTAATGTATTTGTCCAGGCAGCCAGCCTGAAAGAATGAGTGTGTTTCATTTTCGCTCGTCATCTCTAAATGTTCGATTCACTGTAACCGAAAACAAATCTTGCTCTCTGCTGGCTGGCTGCTGGTGGCTCCATGCCTCACCTGGACATTCCTTGAAATCCAGGGCTGCACAATGCGATTCAAACCGTTTTCAAAGGAAAGGGAAGGTTGTTGTTTTCAAAGAGCCTTCCTGGCCTAACACTTTATGTGTATTGAACAAATGTAAATTTCACAATGGACTCGGCTGTGACTGTGTCCTCGATGCTCATCAAGGCATTTCCTTGGGCGGAGAATCCCCCCCACACAAACCCTCCTTATAGCGGTCAGGCTCCCTCTCTATGCTTGATCGCTGCTGGGCACACACCCTGAACATTTACGCCGCACCACTTTCAAATGTCACCAGCCACCACTGGTCCTTTCCCGTGCCTGGTTGACAGGATGCACATTGCGCTCTTAGGGAAAGTCTGGCGTCAGCTTTCGCACAGCCACTTCAAATCCCACATAAACCTAAAATACCCATATTCTGCAGCGATTACAGAAATGCACAGGAGCAGTGTGCCAGTCGGTCATCAGTGGCAGATAAATGTGGTCACTTACCACCAACCTAGTAGTGACCTCCACACCTTAGGGTGCTTCTGAGCTGCACCGGTAAGTCCACTCAGCTTTTCTGTGAAAGCAGGGGGAGAGACAGCAAGCTAGTGGGCTGTATAATCAGCCCCAGCAACCCAGACACTGGATCCTACTCTGTAATATCATTCCATGGGACCACATTCTGTAGCTGTGTTTTTTGATAATAATGTGTAAAGTTAGGATCATGCCGGCCCCCGTCTCATGCGAGTCTCAGTTTATTCCCTAGTTCAGCAGCTGCTGCTACTCATCCAGACAGCTGAATCAGAGGTCCAGGATGTGTATAGGCGAGTGCTGTAATATATATATTTACCAGGGAAGCAAAACCATTTTACTGAGGGCAAAACGACCCATTAGGAATTTGGAATTGAAAGCATCTATGTGTACTGTTTTCTAGGCTTTTTAATAACGCATCTACATTGCAAGTGTAAATTTCATCCAAGTCAGTGCTCACCTGAATCCCTAAGTATTGAAATTTGGTAATATGACTCTAATGCCGGCCTGATGCCTCACTTCATTGCGGTCTCTATTTTCCCCACGTGGCCACCAGATCTCTGTAGGTCAAGAGAATGTCATTGGCATACAGTGATATATTTACACGTTTACCCTTCAACTGAATGCCCACTTTTGCTGTCTGAGCGGTATCAAATATGCCAGCAGTTCAATTATTATTTAAAAAAATCAACAGGGAAAGAGGGCACTACTGTATTGTACACTCCACCTTCACCCTAGCCATCACCCTAGCCAAACTACCAGAATACAGGAGGTCCACCCATCTCATAAAATCAAGCCCAATGTCATATGCGCCCACCGATTGTCTCATAAATGCCAAGTGAACAATATCAAATGCATTATGAGTATAAAGATTGCAACTGCAATCCACTCACCAATCCTCTTGGCAGGTTTAAGCAGGTGCCCAGATCCAACCCTCCCCTGACTTACCTGCGACTAGTCTAGGTAAATTGTTTTGAATTTCTTTTTATACATCTCGTGAAACATCATACAACAATTCATGGATCCTGGTCTAGAGTGGAATGTGGGTTTTGTCGTTAAGCCATAAATTACTCCCACCTGCTGACAACTGCAGGCAAGTTTAGACATTGTGTGGCCAGTGAGTAATGTCTTCTGATGTCTGACATGGGGAATGCATAATTACTGCATGTGTAGTGTGTGCTTTGTCCTGATTGGCTGATGTTTCCAACGTCATGTGGCATCTAACTTTATGATGTTTTGGGAACACGCGCCCCTCCGGCTATATTGTATTTTATTGTGGTCAATTTCCTAGGACCATTGTGGTGTCACCCCCTATCTGTGGGACTAATCTGTTTTTTTTCCTGTTTATGCATTTGTCCTGATGGTTACGTGCCCCCCACACCTGTGATCTGTCAATCAGTAGCCTCAGGCCTAGGGTGCAGGGCCTGTCTTACCACATATTTCTGACTCAGGGCTGATGTAGAGGTCATATCGGGGGATTTCGACAACAGTGATTTGATTCTGTTTTTGTACATACAGGTATCATTGCGTACATCAACATCAATATCAACATTCCCCTGCTAGTTGAATTTTCAACTACATCCTTTAACCCATACTTCATGACAGCCACGTTGTTGGTGGCTTGCCATGTTTCATTATTAGCAAGTACTACTTCCCTAGCTACTTGCATTATACCCAATTTGAGGATTGAATTTTCAAAGCAGGAAACCCTTATTTGTAGGAAAACACACAAAAACAGTACAAAAACTAGAATAGGCAGCAATTACGTACAGAGTCCTGCCGCCCACTAGAAGAAGCAGCAGGTATGCCAGTCCTGCTTAGGGGCATCTCCCTCCTTATGCATGTCCATTTGTAAGTGATGCAGTGTTTAGATGGCAAGAGTCAGAGTCCCATTGTTCATGTTGTTGCTTGGGATGAACGAGCAACAGGACGTACAAATCTTGGTATATACCCCTCCCTCCATTGAGGTCATCAAGTCCAACACATACCGATGTTGCATCACCATGAAGCGGATGTTTGCTTTCATCTGCACTGTTAAGAGGGGTATGGACCCTCCTGAATTGACTTGTGTGCCCAAAAACAGTCTGAATTCTTCCTTGAACTGAGCCCAGCCACAATAATGAGCATTTCCTTTTTTCTCTAGCCTCATGCAATAGAGTGGTTTTCTTCTGTAGCGCAAAGTGCAAATGTTTCTTTTCCTCTGAAACACAAGGAATACAGTGTAAGTTTCCATACAATTAGGGGCTGTCCCTTTTCTTCCAACCATGTATACCCATCTATCTCAGTGTCCCATATATCCTGACAGGGGTTATCTATGCTGGCAATTAACCCTCCCCGAAGAGACTCATTTCTCTTTGCATCATTAAGGTGAATGGCCCTACACTGGAACTCCATGTCTGGCATACATTTGTTATTGAAGAAGACTGCACACGACATGCTGAGGGCCACCCTGGGACCACAGATGGAAGCAGGAAGGGGCGTGTTTGTGCACTGGTGTGGTGGCTTTGCTACCTACAAGAATATTTTCGTGGAAGTTCTCGGGCCAAACAGTTATGTTATCTTATGTTATAAGAGTCTCTTCTATAGCGCACGGCTACTCCATGGAGTGTCCCGGCGCTTGGCAAAGAGAACTGAAGGAAAGTACACAACACAACACCCCACCGCGGTCCGACAGAGTATTACTGGGAGAAAAGACAGGTCTTCAACTCTTTTCTGAAACAGAACAGACTGTTGGCTTTCCTTAAGGAAAAGGGAAGCTCATTCCAGCAGCGAGGTGCCAAGTGTCGAAAGGAGCGACCTCCAATGCGAGAGCGTCTGATGGTAGGAACGACGGCTTTGGCCAGGAAAGCCGACCTTAGAGTCCTCCTGGGGGCATAGAAAGCCATACGCTTCCCAATATATTTCGGGCCAATCGAGTGAAGGGCCTTAAAGGCAAGGGTCAAAACCTTGAAAGTAATTCTCTTAGAGACTGGGAGCCAATGCAGTCTCTTGAGCACCTCCGAGGCTTTTGCCCTCCGCTCTAGGCCAAAAATGGCTCTGGCAGCAGAATTCTGCACAATCTGCAGACGTGACAGCAGATATTTGGGAAGGCCAAGGAGAAGGGCATTCGCATAACCAAGACGCGAGCCTATCAAAGCCTGAACAATGATTTTTTTATGTTGCAAAGACAGTAGTGGAAGAAACTTCCACAACATTTTCAGGATGCCGAAACATTTCCCTGTCAGCCCAATAATCTGGGGTCAGATAGGGACAGTATCCTCCCCTATGGTGCCCGACTCCCCATTCTATCTAGCTCAGTTTGAATTTGGCTAGGATCGGTGAAGAGGTATAGAACTGTGCAATTGGTCTCATAGCATATCACTTTCTTTACTATTGTATGGGGTTCTACTCAGTTGGGTTGTATCATGGTCATATTTCTACATAGGTACAGGTGGAGAAGGCATTTAGCTTTTTAAGGGGCCATCTCGGGACAAGTGAAGCATGTCTGCACCTATTTCATGGGGTGTTAGCAAACAGATGAAGCATGGCTCGTCTAATGTTTGGGTGCCCACGGTGGTTATGTGCTGATTCCATATGTTGTGTAAGAGTGCACTGTGTAGTGTGTGTGGAATACTAGTATTGTGCTCATTGTATTTATAGGTGGCATGGGGAGGTCTCTATAGAAGCACAGTGCAAATGTCATGGTGGACTTCTTTGGACTAGGCACATTTTTGTCAACATGTGGATGTGGCCATATCCACAGTAATCGGGAGGTATTCAATTGTAAAAGACACACACTTTGTGAAACATTACATATCTAGGGGATGGATCCAGAAAAGATGTC